>NW_027171776.1:0-7500 GCF_036898095.1 Palaemon carinicauda | reverse complement strand
TGTCACAAGAAATTGCTGTTGGGTTCAATCCTGTCACAAGAAATTGCTGTTGGGTTCAATCCTGTCACAAGAAATTGCTGTTGGGTTCAATCCTGTCACAAGAAATTGCTGTTGGGTTCAATCCTGTCACAAGAAATTGCTGTTGGGTTCAATCCTGTCACAAGAAATTGCTGTTGGGTTCAATCCTGTCACAAGAAATTGCTGTTGGGTTCAATCCTGTCACAAGAAATTGCTGTTGGGTTCAATCCTGTCACAAGAAATTGCTGTTGGGTTCAATCCTGTCACAAGAAATTGCTGTTGGGTTCAATCCTGTCACAAGAAATTGCTGTTGGGTTTAATCCTGTCACAAGAAATTGCTGTTGGGTTCAATCCTGTCACAAGAAATTGCTGTTGGGTTTAATCCTGTCACAAGAAATTGCTGTTGGGTTCAATCCTGTCACAAGAAATTGCTGTTGGGTTCAATCCTGTCACAAAAAATTGCTGTTGGGTTTAATCCTGTCACAAGAAATTGCTGTTGGGTTTAATCCTGTCACAAGAAATTGCAGTTGGGTTTAATCCCGTCACAAGAAATTGCTGTTGGGTTCAATCCTGTCACAAGAAATTGCTGTTGGGTTTAATCCCGTCACAAGAAATTGCTGTTGGGTTCAATCCTGTCACAAGAAATTTCTGTTGGGTTTAATCCCGTCACAAGAAATTGCTGTTGGGTTCAATCCTGTCACAAGAAATTGCTGTTGGGTTTAATCCTGTCACAAGAAATGGCTGTTGGGTTTAATGCTGTCACAAGAAATTGCTGTACGTATGTTGGACGCCTTTTATTCGGTAAGAGACCATACAAAACTGGATGAACTCCTTTATGTCTTCTTCCCAGAATAACATAAACCTGAGTAAATAATATAGGAGTTACTTTGAATGTTCAATAACAATAGTGTACGTTCGAATCACGTAAAAACACAATCCAGCTCTGTCGTCTGAAAATTAAAATTCTATCGTCTGATTGACCTCTGTCAGCTATTGAAAAGTTTTCATGTTCACCCTTATTCTTCATCTGAAGTAAGATGCTATAAGTCCAAGGGGTCCAACAGGGAAAATAGCCCAGTGAAGAAAGCAAATAAGGAAACAGAATAGTGTACCTGAGTGTTGTACCCTCAAACAAGAGAACTCTAACTGAAGCCCAAGGGCTCCACCAGGAAAAAATAGCCCAGTGAATAAAGCAAATAAGGAAACATAGAATAGTGTACGTGAGTGTACCTTCAAGCAAGAGAACTCTAACCCAAGACATTGGGAGACCACGGTACAAATGCTATGGCACTCTCAAAGACTAGAGAACAATAGTTTGATTTTGGAGTGTCCTTCTCCGAGAAAAGCTGCTTACCATAGCTAAAGAGTCGTCTACCCTTATTATTACTGCTAGCTAAACTATAACCCTAGTTGGAAAAGCAAGATCCTATAATCCCAAGGACTACAACAGGGAAAATAGCCCAGCGAGGAAACGAAATAAGGAAACAGATAGAATAGTGTGGCCGAGAGTATCCTCAAGCAAGAGAACTTTAATCCAAGACAGTGGACGATCATGGTTCAGAGACTTTGACACTACCCAAGACTAGAGAACAATGGTTTGATTTTGGAGTGTCCTTCGAGAAGAGTTGCCTACCATGGCTAAAGAAACTCATCTAAATTATGAACTAGATCTTAATCAGTATTGGTGGGACAATGAAAACTAAACCTTCAAGCAGTCTAGAAAATAATGATCATTCAGGGATGCTGACATCCGTACACTCAAGCAATAATCCCATTGAGAACACGCATCTGCAACAAGAGTAACATCATCTGCATACTTCCTAATTTTTTATATCAGCAATTTTGTAATTGGATAATTTTTGGACAGAATCGCATATCCATCACTGTAACAAGAGTAGCATCATCTGTATAATTCCTTATTTTCTAGACCAGCATTTCGTCTTTGGATATCTTTTGGACATAATTACATATCCATTACTGCAACGAGAGTAGCATCATCTGCTTACTTCCTTATTTTCTATACCAGCAGTTTTGTCTTTGGATATCTTTTGGACATAATTACATATCCATTACTGCAACGAGAGTAGCATCATCTGCTTACTTCCTTATTTTCTTTACCAGCAGTTTTGTCTTTGGATATCTTTTGGACATAATTACATATCCATTACTGCAACGAGAGTAGCATCATCTGCTTACTTTCTTATTTTCTTTACCAGCAGTTTTGTCTTTGGATATCTTTTGGACATAATTACATATCCATTACTGCGATGAGAGTAGCATCATCTGCATAATTCCTTATTTTCTATACCAGCAGTTTTGTCTTTGGATATCTTTTGGACATAATTACATATCCATTACTGCAACGAGAGTAGCATCATCTGCATACATCCTTATTTTATAGACCAGCAATTTTGTCTTTGGGTATCTTTTGGACATAATTACATATCCATTACTGCAACGAGAGTAGCATCATCTGCTTACTTTCTTATGTTCTATACCATCAATTATGTCTTTGGGTATCTTTTGGACATAATTACATATCCATTACTGTAACGAGAGTAGCATCATCTGCTTACTTTCTTATTTTCTTTACCAGCAGTTTTGTCTTTGGATATCTTTTGGACATAATTACATAATCCATTACTGCAACGAGAGTAGCATCATCTGCTTACTTTCTTATTTTCTTTACCAGTAGTTTTGTCTTTGGATATCTTTTGGACATAATTACATATCCATTACTGCGATGAGAGTAGCATCATCTGCATAATTTCTTATTATCTAGACCAGTAATCTCGCCTTTTGGGTATCATTTGGACAAAATTACACATCCAGTACTGCAATGAGAGTAGCATCATCTGCCTACTTTCTTCTTTTCTATACCAGAACTTATGTCTTTGGGTATCTTTGGACAGAGAGACTTTCAAACAAGGGGACAGGCACAGACAGAAAGGGTAAATACTGAACCTCTGTCCATAGTTAAGAAAAGTGGCATTGTGGAAGTCATATTTATAGGAGACAGTGTAGAAGACTAGCTAATAAACATTGACAGTGACTGTATTCTTATCTTACAGTGAGAAACACTTAACTGTATCCCGTGGTTGTGAAAATAAGCCCATGCTATATATCAGTTTAGTGAGATCGGTGTTACTGTATGGACATGAGTCGTGGTATGGCAATCAATGTCTAACAGATTTCTTAGATTTGAAAACAAAGCCCTCAGAAGAATATTGTGAGTTAAAGGGCACGACAGGATTAGAAATGAAACTAAAAGAGAGATTACTCGAGTATCATATGTGGATGAAATCATGGTAAAGGGTAGATAGAGATGGTTTGGCCTTGCTATTCGCACTCCCCAAGAGAGATTAGTTCACCAAACGTTCAGCTGGGCTCCACAAGGCACTAGAAGAGTTGGAAGACCCAGGCCTACATGGCTGAGGACTATGAAGCGTGAAGTAGGATATGACGAATGGAGAAGTATTGAATTAAAAGCTCAAGACAGAGACGAATGGCGAAATCTAACCGAGGTCCTTTGCGTCAATAAGCGTAGAAGATGATGATTTTATAACTAGAATTCAAAGCACAAAATCCATTTAATGCTTGAATTTTTGTGATTTGTATTATCTGGATTGCAAAGCATAGACATATTTCATGATTTGAATTTAAAGCTCAGGCTTATCTTATAATGGGAATTCCAAATATGCGCTTATCACATGAAATTATCTCTCGATTGATTTCAGATTATTTTGTAGTTGAATACAAACAATTTAAAATATTCTTTCTTCCTAGCCAGAATTCGAAACATTATTATTATTATTATTATTATTATTATTATTATTATTATTATTATTATTATTATTATTATTATTATTAATCCTCCTAGCCAGAATTCGAAACATATTATTATTATTATTATTATTATTATTATTATTATTATTATTATTATTAATCCTCCTAGCCAGAATTCGAAACATATTATTATTATTATTATTATTATTTGCTAAGCTACAACCTTAGTTGTAAAAGCAGGATGCTATAAGCCCAAGGGTCCCAGCAGGGAAAATAGCTCAGTGATTATTATTATTATTATTATTATTATTATCATTATCATTATTATTATTATTATTATTATTATTATTATCATTATTATTATTATTATTATTACTAGCTAAGCTATAACCCAAGTTGGAAAAGCAGGATGCTATAAGCCCAAGGGCTCCAACAGGGAAAATCGCCCAGGGAGGAAAGGAAATAAGGAAATAAACTACAAGAGAAGTTTAAAAACAAAAACATTAAAATATATCTAACACACATAAACTATAAAAACCTCAAAATAACAAGAAGAGAAATAAGATAGTGTGCCAGAGTGTACCCTCAAGCAAGAGAACTCTAACCCAAGACAGTGGAAGACCGTGGTACAATGCACTGGAAGTCAAAGTTAATTCTCTCTCTCTCTCTCTCTCTCTCTCTCTCTCTCATAATATTAAATAATATTAAATCAACAAAATTCAGTGTGTTTACATATGTGGGATTTAAACCATACTAATTTTGTTTATGGAATTTAAATTCTCTCTCTCTCTCTCTCTCTCTCTCTCTCTCTCTCTCTCACAAATTTATATAAAATCAATTATCTGATATTACATCTGCAATTCAAATAAAAATTCAATTTCATATTTAGAATTCAAATCCCAATATTTAGGAATTTTAACCATAATATTTCTTATAATTCAAACCACAATGAGATTTCTTAATTGTAATTCAAATTACAATCTGATTTGATTAAAATAATTCAATTGACACTCTGACTTCTTTGTTGAATTCGAAATAAAAGTAAGTTTTCTTTATTGTAATTCAAATGGCAATATGATTTCCTAATTGGAATTCAAATCACATTATGACTTCTTAATTGAAATTCAATCAATTTGATTTCTTAAATGAAATTGAATTCACAATATGATTTCTTGATTGGAATTCAAAACTGATTTCTTAATTGGAATTCAAATCAAAATCAGATTTTTTAATTGAAATTCAAATCACAATATGATTTCTTGATTGAAATTAAAATTACAATATGATTTCATAATTAAAAATCAAATCACAATCTGATTTCTTGATTGAAATTAAAATTACAATATGATTTCATAATTAAAAATCAAATCACAATCTGATTTCTTAATTGGAATTCAAATTACAATATGATTTCATAATTAAAAATCAAATCACAATCTGATTTCTTAATTGGAATTCAAATTACAATATGATTTCATAATTAAAATCCAAATCCCAATATGATTTCTTAATTGGAATCCAAATTAAAATCTGATTTCCTAAATTATAATTCAAACCACAATCAGTTTTCATAGATTATAATTCAAACCACACTCGAATTCAATACCAGGAATCCAAAAAATCCTCGACTGACGTCAGTGCTTGCGAAAGGCAAGAAGGATTGGCAAGAAGGATTCTCATACAAGCACATTTATGTCCTTATCAAATCGAGACTTATGCCTCCTCCCACCTTCTCCTACCTTCCCTCGTCTGGGTAGGGATACCTCTTCCCCTCCCCCCATACCCTAAGGCTCAGAGAGAGAGAGAGAGAGAGAGAGAGAGACATGGTTGAGTAAATAAACTTCTGAAGGCACAAGGAGTCTTTGTACAACAGTTCAGTCATATCTTTAGAACGGCTCTCCTCGACTTTTGCTTTCGTATGTGTTCTTCAACCTTTTGGCTTTCATTTCTTCTTTCCTTAACTGAGTTTGCTTATATTTCTTCTTTATTATCTTAGATAACAGTTATTATAATCTATTACCCATCCAGAACATATAATTAATAACTCTTCTTATAATTTATATATGAAATATCTGTTTTCATGTTACTGCTTTTAAAATATTTTATTTTCATTGTTCATTATTTCTTATATCGTTTATTTATTTCACTGTTTACTTTTCTCACTGGGCTATTTTTCCCTGTTGGAGAATTTGGGCTTAGGGCATCTTTCTTTTCCAAGTAGGGTTGTAGCTTAGCTGGTAATAATAATAATAATAAT
The DNA here is from genome assembly GCF_036898095.1 of Palaemon carinicauda. NCBI lineage: Eukaryota > Metazoa > Arthropoda > Malacostraca > Decapoda > Palaemonidae > Palaemon > Palaemon carinicauda. The sequence continues at coordinate 1,439 of NW_027171776.1, read as the reverse complement.
AATGATAAAAGTAATAATAATAATAAAATAGTAATAATAATCTGTGCCCAATTTGACCTAGCATTGAATATAATGATTATCAATAATTTATACATTGCAATTCTCTCTCTCTCTCTCTCTCTCTCTCTCTCTCTCTCTCTCTTCAGATGTGAGGCCCTCTGTTCTAGAGAACAACAAAGAACGCTTAAGAAATATTTCATAACATTTATTCATAGGTTAATGTTTTGTGGGACAACAAACACCACTAAAAAGTAATTATTATTATTTATTAGTATATTAACATCCCCAAATTTATTAGAAAATAAAGAATAACAATATAAATTTCTTCCTTTGAATATTGCAAGGTTGCTAACATATTGCACTCTGCAAGAATAATAAATACAGCCGTTTCTAGTCTAGTCTAGGTAGTAGGTTGGCCAGGGGGGCACCAGCCACCCGTTGAGATACTACCGCTAGAGAGTTATTGGGTCTTTTGAGTGGCCAGACAGTACTGCATTGGATCCTTCTCTCTGGTTACGGTTCATGTTCCCTTTTTATACACATACACAGCGAATAGCCTGGCCTATTCTTTACACATTCTCATCTGTTCTCATACACCTGACAACACTGAGATTACCAAACAATTCTTCTTTACCCAAGGGGTTACTGCACTGTAATTGTTCAGTGGCCACTTTCCTCTTGGTAAGGGTAGAAGAGACTCTTTAGCTATGGCAAGCAGCTCTTCTAGGAGAAGGACACTCCAAAATCAAACCATTGTTCTCTTGTCTTGGGTAGTGCCATAGCCTCTGTACCATGGTCTTCCACTGTCTTGGGTTAGAGTTCTCTTGCTTGAGGGTATACTCGGGCACACTGTTCTGTCTTGTTTCTCTTCCTCTTGTTTTGTTAAAGTTTTTATAGTTTATATAAGAAATATTTATTTGAATGTTACGCTTCTTAAGTCTTTATTTTTTCTTTTTTCCTTTCCTCACTGGGCTATTTTCCTTGTTGGAGCCCCCTGGGCTTATAGCATCCTGCTTTTCCAACTAGGGTTGTAGCTTAGCAAGTCATAATCATAATAATAATACTGCAGGACAGAGTCCTCAGACATGTCCTCATTCATGTCTGGGTTTTGGACATATCATCACCACGCTGGCCAACTGCAGATTGGTGATGGTGGGAGACTTTTCATCTAATCGCTCACAGCAAACCAACCTAGTATGGGTGTGAATAGTAGAGCTTTGCAACATTCATAAAAAGGTTTATTCTACTTGCTTTATCTAAGGTATCTGATATATTAGGGGGAGGGGCAAGGGGAGGAGCCTACTTAGTATTAGCTCCTCCCCCTACATCCGTCATTGTCAGGATTTTCATCTATTATTTGATGTTTATACAGTTTTTGGCATTCGTCTTATGATGGAAATTACATATAGGTGATTACTATAGTTTTTTTTTTCATATGC
>NW_027171775.1:125000-127723 GCF_036898095.1 Palaemon carinicauda | reverse complement strand
TTTGAAGGAAAAGCCACCAAGTAGACCTCTTCGGTAACTCCCTCTTCACTCATTCCTCGGCCATTCTTAATATAAAACTGCGGTCCCCATTTAAAGTCGGGTGATATTACAATGGATGTGGGGTACTCACATGTAACAAAAAGAAAGCAAAAATGAAAACACTGAAGTGAATCCTGACTATGATATAGTAGGCTATTGTAGTTTCATCTCTTAAGACATCTTCGGGAAAATTGTGGAAGATGTCGTATATACGAAACTAATCAGGATTCTCCCATTATTTTCATTCTACCTGGGGTTTACTACATCTATATATATATATATATATATATATATATATATATATATATATATATATATATATATATATATATATATATAGGCTACACACAGCTATGTAATAATACATACATTCATACACACACACATACATATATATTATATATATATATATATATATATATATATATATATATATATATATATATATATATATATTATATATATATATATATATATAATAAAAATAATAATAATAATAATAATAACAAATGTGTAGTTTTGTATAACAGAACAGAATCGCCATACACGCGAAGATAAAATTAAGAAAAAACTTGACTTTTAATTCAATAAAACTTTGAAAACTACAATCTTACTATTTAACTGACATTTTTAATATGTAAGAAAAAGGCAAAATATGAAATATCGACAATAAAAATAGTAGAGGGCTGAGAAATTCTTTATATTAAAAAACAGCATTTCTCTACGAACAAGATTTGACACCAAAAAATGGACCGTCGGTAAAAGTCCGGTCCACTGAAGCTTTTCCATTTTTCAATGTTTTCGATCGAGTATATTATAAGCCAAGACTATAATCCATTATCGGGGAAAAACCGACCTGGTGTAAAAAGAAGGATCGATCATAAAGTTTAAAATATGACCTCAAGGGTCACTTGAAACAAAACGCTTAGGAGGCGACTCTATCTTTCTTCTTCTTCTTCTTCTTCTTCTCCATTCTTGCTTTATCTATCGCCCTCTTAAGTCCCTAAACCCCCTTTTCATCCTTTCTCTCTCTCTCTCTCTCTCTCTCTCTCTCTCTCTCTCTCTCTCTCTCTCTCTCTCTCTCTCTAACCAAAGAGAAACGAGGTCAGGTCAGGAGATCGTGTGACTTGTTGTGATCTAGTTCTTTTCTTCCCACCCAAGAAAGGACCCGTTCAGAGGTACATCATGAAAGCCACAAAACGCCTCTATTGTCAAAAGAACCAAGATCTTGGAGCAGGATGTTGTCATCGTAACTACGTGGCTCTGCATAAGATCAGTTATATTCAACAACATTTTAATGTTGTTGAATATAACTGAAATAATGTTACTAACATCCAGGATAATTAATCAATGTCACAGCAATCCAGGATAATGAATCAATGTTACAGTCATCCATGACTATGAATCAATGCTATCAGCATCCAGGACAATGAATCAATGTTACTGCCACCCACGATAATGAAATAATGTTACTACCATCCAGGATACAGATGTTTCAAAATCATTCAGGATACAGATGTTTCAAAGTCATTCAGGATACAGATGTTTCAAAATCATCCAGGATACAGATGTTTCAAAATCATTCAGGATACAGATGTTTCAAAATCATTCAGGATACAGATGTTTCAAAATCATCCAGGATACAGATGTTTCAAAGTCATTCAGGATACAGATGTTTCAAAATCATCCAGGATACAGATGTTTCAAAATCATCCAGGATACAGATGTTTCAAAGTCATTCAGGATACAGATGTTTCAAAATCATTCAGGATACAGATGTTTCAAAATCATCAGGATACAGATGTTTCAAAATCATCCAGGCTACAGATGTTTCAAAATCATCCAGGATACAGATGTTTCAAAATCATTTCTACTCTGCAACTTTTAATCTAAGCTTCAAGACTAACATCAATATTTCAAAAATTATGCACATCAATTTTTACTTCTTATTTTTTGCTCTTATTTGATGATATTATCTTAGTTGTATTATTGCCCGAAGAGCTCTCCTCCACAAGGGCTTCGATTGGTTCTTCGAGGTGAATCTTTTGTATGTCAATATTTTTCGTCCAATTAACATAATTAAAATTATTGATTATTATTATTATTATTATTATTATTATTATTATTATTATTATTATTATTATTATTATTATTATTATTATTAATTAAAATTATTAATTATTATTATTATTATTATTATTATTATTATTATTATTATTATTATTATTATTAATTATCATCATCATTATTATTATTATTATTATTATTATTATTATTATTATTATTATTATTATTATTATTATTATTATTATTAGAATGGAATTAAAAGTCATACAATCGGAAACCTAAAGCCGCTAAGGAAAGTGTCAGGTTGTAAAAGTCAACAGTGTTGTTCGTGGGAACTGTTTAGAACAAACAAAATGAGATTTTGTTTTACACTGGAGAACAGGATAAGAAAACGACACTGATCAAATTTCTGTTTTACGAAATTTCTTCACATCATCTGAATCAGGAAAAATAAGAAAATATATTTGCTTCATACAATATTCTAAATTAATTTTTCATGTAAAATTTTACACAATATCGTCACTATTATTGGCATAATTTTCATTATCATTTGGGAAACGTTGTGAAGACTGAATATCTTTCAATATCATTAAATTTTCCTCCACTGTTGCTTTATG
>NW_027171775.1:107500-120000 GCF_036898095.1 Palaemon carinicauda | reverse complement strand
ATGGTGAGTTTGAAATCTTGAAGGTCGCAAGGGTAAATTTATCAGGCAAAGATCAGTGAGCCATATTTAATCCCCAGAATGGTTGATCTTGGAGCATAAAATAGAGTGCTTAAGACTGCATAAGCCATCAATTTTGAACGATTGCAAACTTAACCAACTCGTGGAAGCAGTATACAGTGTGTACAAGTATTTCACAATAAAGATGAACAGCAGCCCTTTTACTGATGTAACTGAAGCATGTATCTATACGATTGAAGCCACTAATGTTAGTAAATGATAGTTCGTCGAATTATCGCACAAGAAGAATGTGAAAAACGTAAATTTCAAGAAAGAACAAAATATCATCCTACCCTCGATGACTTCAACAAATATGTTTAAGAAAAACAGTGTCAAACTTATATGCACGAAAGAAAAATCCCCACTTTTGAAAAACTACTGGTGGAAGGAGGAGTAAACATTGCATTCAATAGATGGAAAGAATCTCCAAGGAAAGTCTACATAATATATATATATATATATATATATATATATATATATATATATAAAGTATATATATACACATTATATATATATATACATATATATATATATATATATATATATATATACACACAATATTTATATATATATATATATATATAAATATATATATATATACACACACACACACACACATATATATATATATATATATATATATATATATATATATATATATATATATATATATATATAATATATATATATATATATATATATATATATATATATATATATATATATATATATATATATATATATATACAGAGAGAGAGAGAGAGAGAGAGAGAGAGAGAGAGAGAGAGGAGAGAGAGAGAGAGAGAGAGAGAGATTAAATTGACTTTTCCTTTAAGAAATCATAATCTTCTAAGCTGAAAGACCATCGATGGATGTGACCAGGGGACCACAAACACAAAAATATCGGTAGTGAAAAATAAGTATCTGACAAGGGCAGAGCAATTAAAAAGGTTTAAAAAGTCGGATCTTGTCAAGATTAGAGAAACCCAACATTTCCATGTCAAGAGTAAGGAACCCCATTTTCTACATGTAAAGAATAACAAACCCAATTTTTCACTTGTAAAGAATAGTGAACCCAATTAACCTCACGTCAAGAATAACGTGGTTCATGGTTCTGTACTGGCAGTTTTGATTATTAGCTATATTTCTATAGGCTCGCCATTCATCGTTGTGAATAGTTGATCTATGTCTCACTACTTTTTCTATTATTGATAGAAATGTCTCATGGCCCCAAAAACCCAGACTTGGCGCGTAGGGTGCTCTTTAGGTTTATGTGGAAAGCACGATTCATCAACCTGAACTATTATCCCAGGCCCACTAAGTTTTATAGGATTAAGGCAAAATGTCTTGTACACACCTCGCTAAATAAACTGTAAAAATCCACTATGGTCTGCCGAGACATATTTACAATACGAGAAGTTTCCTGTTCCCGCATTTCATTGCACAGACAATATATGACATGAATCCACAGCTGCAATTTTACTTTTTAATTAGTCCATCCTTATTGATGAGGTTCGTTTATACCGTGAACAATCTTTTACTTGGCACTCCCATACACAACCGTCTACCGAGGCCCAGCACTTTATCCAGTTCATAAATATGCCACTTGATTCACATTTTAATTCCGGTCGAATAATTGATTTGTTCTTCATTCAGTCAATCATAGGTAACATTTCCTTCCCAACTAATGGTTTCACAACCTCCGTGAACGTAGACCTATCCATTTTGAGGGATAATGGATATCTGAATACCTAAATTAGTTTTTCTTTTATATTATATACAGGAAAACCATTTTTGAAGAATGTGGGTAAGTTTAAGTAAGTAGGAAAAAATTTAACTAGCTGATTAAGAGAATAGAAAAAGGTTTAACAAGTAAATAGAAGCTTTAAGTAGCAATTGAATTGCTTGGACTTGTTTAATTACTCATCCAGCTGTTTAAGTAAGTACAAAGATGTTTAACTAGCAATTTAAGTGAACAAAAAGTTCAAAAGGTGAATAGTAGCTTTAAGTAGCAAGTGAAAAAGCTCGTGTAAAGATTAACGAATCCCATTTTGACAAGTCAAGAATAGGGAACCCAATTTACCACATGTCAAAAATATGGAACCCAATTTACCGCATGTTAAGAATAAGGAACCCAATTTACCACATGTCAAGAATACCGAAACCCGGTGATGGTTGGGTTCGCTAATCTTGACAAGATCCAAAAAGTCTTTTCCTTAAATAATTCTTTCAAACTCATTTTAAGCATAGTTTATGCTTAGATGTCAGTTTTCGATATATATATATATATATATATATATATATATATATATATATATATATATATATATATATATATATAGATATATAGATATATATATATAGATATATATATATATATATATATATATTATATATATATATATATATATATATATATATATATAATATATATATATATATATATATATATATATATATATATATATATATATATATATATGATGTTGATGTTATTTAAGGTGATCTTATCCCAGCAAGTTCAGTTGTAAAGAAAGGGTGAGGGAAAATTGGATACTTATCCCTGTATTACTGTTAATTTCTTAATCTGCCTTTATTGTTGTTTTCAAAGGTTTTTCGACTCGTCTCTTAAGAAAGCTTCCTTCAAGGAATAATGAACTATGTGTTTGCGTTCGGACACGATAAGTTCTGGCAAAGAGCTCTTCTTAGCGGCCACCACCTAATGGTTTGACTGTAGGTCAAGGTCTATATCTCTAAGAATCCTCTCACTATTGGCTCGCTTTTCAACTTCAAAGATCGATTGAGTCCTTACATGTCCTCTGGTGTTGTATATAAATATAATTGCCCAAAGTGTAACTCTGGGACCTACGTAGGATCTACCAAGAGGTTGTTAAAGGTCAGAATTGATTCCCATAGAGGTGTTAGCTATCGAACTGGTTGCAGAATATCCAACCCTGAACATTCTAATATTCGGATTCATGCTAAAATGTGCAAACAAAATGTTGAAAACAAAGATTTTACCATCATTGGTCAAGTGTCAAATAACCATGACTTACCTCTTCTTGAATCCATATTAATCAAACGACTAGTTTCGTCGTTAAATACCCAAGCTTCTTCTATTCAGTTGTATTTGTCATAGTTTTCCTTGGTTTGTTTTCTAACTCTTGTTGGCATACAGTTTCTCACTATGCTTCTTCGAGGTTGTCTGATGTATATATATTTATTTATTCATTTTTTTCCCTTTTAATTTTCATTAAGATTTTAACTGGTTTTTATAGTTTTGAATGAATTTGTAAAAAGATTTAACTGTTTCTCAATTCTTTTGTATATGTTTTATTTTTAGTCCTGGACAATGTGATTAAGAATCACGAAACGTTGGGAATAATAAAAAAGGACATTTTGAACTACTCTTTCCCTATCCATACCATGAAATTTATATATATATATACATACATATATATATATATATATATATATATATATATATATATATATATATATATATATATATATGTGTATATATGATAAATTTTGCACATTTAGACGTGTTTTTTCATATTCAAATAAGCCATATATATTTTTGATACATTAATGTCTGGATTCTCTTAACGACCTCGGGATCAGAGCCCCAGGCGAAATCACACAAAGACAAGAGCTTGGGTCCGGCCGGGAATCGAACCCTGGTCGGCAAGCTCTTGCCTTTGTGTGATTTCGCCTGGGGCTCTGATCCCGAGGTCGTTAAGAGAATCCAGACATTAATGTATCAAAAATATATATGGCTTATATATATATATATATATATATATATATATATATATATATATATATATATATATATATATATATGTATATGTATATATATATATATATATATATATATATATATATATATATATATATATATATATATATATATATATATATATATATATATATATATATATATATATATAGGCTGGTGCTAATAGACAAATGGAAAAAACGTAATAGGTAGTGAGTCACAGGCCGTAATTCAATTAGGTTTAAGGGTGTACTGACAGTCCCTTACTACAGGGGGCGGAGCGGAGGGAACGTTAAAAAATTGGGCAGTGGCCCCAGCTGATCATGAAGGGAGGCCTGTATGGCACGCATAAACTCCCAATCGTTTCAAAGCCATTTTGTAAAATCCTTAAATGCTGAAATACATAATTATTCTTCAGTAATTAAAAAAAATGATTTGACAGATGGAAAATTTTAAACGAAATTGGAAAAGGAATATAATAAATGGCCCCTAATGAATGACCAGCCTTAGCTAAATGAGGTGCTAATTATATCCTTTGCTACTGGTAATTACCTCCTACTCCCCACTTGTGCCTTAAAAAACTGATAACGGGGCGTTTTATGTTCATTTACGAAAGCTTCTCTCTCTCTCTCTCTCTCTCTCTCTCTCTCTCTCTCTCTCTCTCTCTCTCTCTCTCTCTCTCTCTCTCTCTCTAGAAAGTGATAGAAAGTGACGGAAGTAAACTTTAAGAGAATATCTATTACCAGAGTTTTATTTACGTCAAAGTCTTCATACCAATGAAGCATATAGGTATGTGTACGAATGTATGTGTATGTATAAACCTCTCTCTCTCTCTCTCTCTCTCTCTCTCTCTCTCTCTCTCTCTCTCTCTCTGATTAACCAGTACAAAGATCAGTGAGCCATATTTAATCCCTTGAATGGTGAACTTTTCAGTCAATGGATGCAAAGAGTCTATAGGGAAATTGCTACATGATATAGAATAGAGGGAACGAAGATTAAATTTATTTTTCCTTTAAGAAATCGTAATGTTATAAGGTGAAACACCATTTATTGGCGGATGTAACCAGAACACCACAAACACGGAGATTTGGTAGTGAAAGATAAGTATCTGACAAGAGCAGAGCACTTAAAAAGATTTATAAGGTTTTGTCTTTAAAGGAACCCCTTCCAAGTTCATTATCAATATTGTTTGAGCTTGGTTATCCGTGTTCAATACAGGAATAGATGTTTATATATATATATATATATATATATATATATATATATATATATATATATATATATATATATATATATGCATGTATATATACATACATATATATATATATATATATATATATATATATATATATATATATATATATATATATATATATATATATATATATATATCTATATGTATATATATATATATATATATATATATATATATATATATATATATACATATAGATATTTATATATATATATATATATATATATATATATATATATATATTATATATATTTATATATATATACATACATACATACATTATATATATATATATATATATATATATATATATATATATATATATATATATATATATATATATATATATATATATATGCATATATATATGTATACATATATATATATATGTATACATATATATATGTATACATATATATATATGTATACATATGTATACATATATATATATATATATATATATATATATATATAGATATTATATATATATACATATATATGTATATATATATATATATATATGTATATATATATATATATATATATATATATATATATATATATATATATATATATTTTTTTTTTTTGTGGGGGGAGTGGCTGAAGCCATGTCGTGCTGATGAAAGTTCCTTCATATGTAGCTTCCTAGGTTATATGTGACTATAGAGATATATCCCAGAGAATTTACCGAAGGTACCCAGAATTCTAACTCCTGGAGCGAATATCCCTTAAAATTCTAAGAAGGGATATCGCGTAAGGAAGTAATGGCACACCTCATAGCAATCTGCACCCCAGATAGAGTTTACGTTCAAGGAGGTGTGGCAAAAATAAATAGGGGGGCCCTTCAAAGGCCATCCCCGTTCCCTACTACTATCGATAGTACAACAGCGCCATCTCTACAATAGTGGTCATTCCCTTATTTGTAGTGATTTCGCACGGTAGTATTTTCCAGTGATTGAAATTATTTCGATTGGTTAAAGGATTATTATTATGCTTTCTTCATCTTCTTCCGCCTTCGGAAAGTTGAGTATCGGGTCTTTACTTTGAATATGTTTTAGGTCTTGTTTCTCAATGAAATTGAGTATTTATTGTGTTTTTAGAGCTAGGTCATTTACTGGAGGCGCCATGGGCGCTGTCGTTCTTAGGCATGCGTTATTTAGTTAGTGGAACGACTTCCAGTTTTTAAATAGCCTTATTTAATTCTTTTAATTCTTTAGCTATTTAGGCATATTCTTGTGAAGATGTGATTATATGCATAATTATTTAATTTTTTCCTCTGTCGATCGTATAGTTAGAGTTTCGGTGATTTAGGTAACCGAGAACTAGTCTAGCTTAGTTAGCCTAACCTAGAACTGTCTATATGTTCGACATTCCCCGATTACCTTTGTGTTTTGTTTTCATTCCATTGGAGACTGATACCTCCTGTAATGTTATGAAACTTCTCACGTCTCTTCGGAGACTTAATGGTAATCCCTTTCCCTCTGAGTGTAGTCCCAGACTACAACCCTTATGGCCGTGCCTGAATATTATTCAGACATGGCTGACCTGGGGTTTGATTTCTGCCTATCCCCTTAACCTTTGGTTGTGGATATATCAGCAGGTTTTGGGATTTGGTCAGAATCTCAGAGTATTTAGTCTTATGTCGTTGACCTTCCGACAGGGTGAGTTGGTTGTAGGATACCTTCACTCCCCTGCCGACAAGGTTACCGACAATGGAGGTTAGTCCTCCATAGTCGCTTTGGTTATGGTAGCATACCATTTTCTCCTTGTGACTAAAAGACTAGTCCTGTGCCTCAGTTCCCTGGGCTGAAAGTAATTCCCTTTTAGCCTAGGATAACATGGCACTGGAATCCTGTTTCTCTTTGTGGGAGGAGGAGCAGTGCCACCCCCTCCCCTTGACTGTGTCGGCAGTCTCTGGGTTGGAGAACTGAGTCTCTCCTATCACCCGGATTCTGTCGATACCATACAGAAACAGAGTTCCTTTTATAGGTGCTAGGACTGACAAGTTTGACAGTTCCTTTCACAATTGTTACAGGACCCTTTTCCCCTTCCCCTCTACCCTTTTTAATGGTTTATCCATTGTCTTTTAGGCTGACATCCTGCATCCTTACCTTAACGGTAGAGTGCTGGATGCAGCCAGACTACCTCTCTCGTCTAGTCTGACGGCAGGGCATACTGCCGCCTGCCGGCCTGGCCGGCAACCAAGATGGCTGCCAACAGTCATGGACTGTCGGCAGCTGCCGACATGGCAGGCGGCTGCCGACGTTGCTGGCGCCTGCCAACGTTGCTGGCGACTGCCGACGTTGCCGGCAACTGCCGACGTTGCCGACGACTGCTGACGTTGCCGGCGACTGCCGACGTTGCCGACGGTTGTCGGCATGATAGCCTTTTGCCGGCCTGGCCGGCAACCAAGATGGCTGCCGACAATCATGGACTGTTACCAGTTGCCGGCCTGGCCGGCAGTGGCGCCCTTGATGGCTGTGAGTGATTAGTCCCTTCTGTCCCCGAGGTTCTCAGTCCTCCCTTGGACTGTAGCTATAGGTTCTGTTGCCTGTATGCTTCCGGCAACAGTACTGTAGCTATATAGAAGCCTGAATGTTACATTCTCCCCTTCTATTAGAACCTCCTTTCGGAAAAAAAGGTAGTCTATTAGTCTTTTCTTCCTTAATTACTGTATATAGTTACATTAAGGGTAGCCCTTTTTACCATACAGTCTGTCTCTCTGTCTCGCTAGGTCTGCAAGGTATGTAGACATAACCTAGCCAGACCGGCAACATGCCGGATATACTGCTGTATAGGTTATACAGATAGCCAGTATATCTCAGTATAGAATATACTGTAGATAGAAAACTACTATATTTCTTATACTAGTGGTTTTTTTTCAATATATTTTGGATATCCAATTCGGGCAATTGCTGAGCCTAATCCTATATTGAATGAATATGATTTCTTCAATATCCTGATTAGAAATCAGTTCAGGATTATCCTGCAATATTAAATACTTCAGGCAAGAGTAATACACTCCTATCCCGTAAAGGGTACAGCCCTTTTTTTCTTTGAGTCTCCCTGATCCGGAATCTCTATGATTTAATATAGTAGGAAGACTACAGCAAATGACCCGAGTAGGATGTAAATTTATATGTCTTTATTTTCCTGTTCCATCTAGTGCTCGATGGACCCTACTGTCATATGCTGCCTTGTAGGCAGCATAATGATTAGACTGCATTACATAGGTACAGTAGTCGACATTTTGCAATTTAGACTTTTGCAATTTAGAAACTACAGTACCATGATACAGTAGTATTTTCGAATTTACCTTGGGTATCCTTCAGCGAGTTTTCTGCTAATACCGCTTATATATTGAAGGAATAATTTCTTCAATAGTCTGATTTGAAATCAGTCATCCTGACCCCACAGTATTAACAATTTTGGGATAGTTAATTGATACTTCTCTACCCCTAAGGGTAAAAAACCCTTCTACTTGGATTTTCTCACAGAGAAAGCTCCATGTAAGTTAATACTGAGGGGAGGTAGCAGCATTTGCTCACGGAGGTATACAGGTATGTATCTCCTACTATCCCTTTATAGCTTCTATCCTAAGCTATTCTGTTGTAGATGACATTTACATGTTGATTATTAAAGTAATAATCCATTGTATACTCATTCGGTTTTTCCTTTCTTTACAGAAGGAACACCAGATACCTTGTACGGCAGTCCGCTGTAGAGCCAAGGGTAAGGACTTTTACGGTCATAATACTTGCAGGTTGCATGCCCCATGATATATTATTTCCGGATCCCTACATTATTGGAACCCACAGGGTTGCAATATATGTCGGACATTGATGTCTGAAGGTTTTGATAATCCCAAGTCTACAGAGACTAAGGATATAGCGCAGTATAAATTACGTAACTGGGTGAGACGCTTCCAAAAGATCTCTCCGGGACCTTTCCTACCTAATGATAGGATGCGTAAGCTATTATTTCCAGAGCTAAGTGAGGAAATAGTAGTGCCTCAGGAGTTAACTACGTTCCCTGATGGCAAGAAAACCTTTGGGATCGAGGGCAAGAAGTGCCCTAAGGTAGAAGAGAAATATGTTGTGTCGGACTTTCCTCCGCCTCTGCCGGCTAAAGAGCCATCGATGTCAACATCTTCGTCTTTTACCCCTCTATTGGATAATGTGGTACAATTATGTATCCAACTGAAGAATCAGATAGAGAGCTTTAGTATACAAAGCAAAAAGCAGGAAGTAAAACACAAGATAGAACCTCGTAAAGCTCCTCTTGTTGCTTTCCATGGGTCAGTTAAACGACCCATGAATCAAGACCTTCCTTCATGCTCCATAACCAATCCCTGGAGGTTTGCAGAGCAGATGTCGATTTCAAATGGCAATCTCTTCATTTCAGAGAAAATAGGTACTGTTCCCTTGGACAAAATCCAATTTTAGCCAAGCTTTGAGGCTTTCCCTAATTGTTGGGTTCGACTGAGGTTCGAACCAAAGACAAGAAAAGGAACGGAACAAAAGGAGGTCATGATTCTTGACCATGATAAGGCACAGACTATCCTTTCAGGTAATCTGAAGAAGGCGGGTTATTCAGAGACGATGGTATTCTCACTGAATAACATACACCCTTCCTTTCTTGCTCCTGCTTCACTCTCCTTCCCCTTTATGGAGAAGGCATTTACTTCCGTTACCAAAGCTGTAGAGGCGGGTGAGTCATGTCCCACACTCGATGAGTGCAAGCCTTTGTCACCAGCTTTTCCCGGACAGGAAAAGGATTGGAAGGAAGTCCATTTGACATTTTCAGTAGGAAAATTAGACAAGGATGTCGCAAGTCGACAATTCAATGTATGTCTCCCTAAATTGTCCGATTTGCTCTTGTTTAATGAACACGAGTCAAAGGAGAGACTGGTGACATCCCTTTCTCTACAAAACTACATAGAGTTGTGTTCAACCTACGAAAACACCCCAGACATGATCATGGTCTTAGCCAAAATGTATCTGGCTACCTTGGTAAAGGACCTTTACGCCTTTGTGAAGGCTAGGAGAGCATGTAGAGAGTTTGTGTTTGCTGCTGCAACGGTGAAACACGAAACAAGGAAGCTTATATCTTCCAACATCTGGGGTAAAGACCTCTTCCCACAAGAGGTCATTAAGGAAGTAATTAAGAATGCCACCATGGAAAACATAAGTCTCCCCCAAAAATGGGGCATTCCCTCAAAGAGAAAATCTTTCGTGGTTGTGGGTCCCCAACCTAAAAAGAAGATCGAAAATACTGGAAATATCCGGGCTGCTCAACAACAGCCTATTATTCTAGTGACCAAGATGTTACAGGCAGATGATCAGAAGTCTAAGCCTACTGACAGTTCGAAGCATAAAGACGCTTCGGCTACGAGGAACGTTCCCTCAGGATCGCAGGACCTTTGATCCTTCGGTCCAGAGCCTATTCAAGATGAGCCATTGATGGGAAACAGAAATGTCCCTACTATTATCTCCTTACCTCCTCCTACAGTTCAAAACCCTCCTGGAGGAGTATACCTGAGAGCTATAGAGCATACAGGTAGTAAGAAAGCTATGGCTCATCGAGTTCCAGGGAAGGCTATTTTGTGTTCACGAGAAGGACTCAAGAAATCTCTCAGTCATTCTGAACCTGTCGCTACTCAACAAGTTCATAATAAACTGCAAGTTCTGAATGTTAATCCTTCTGAACATATGGACCTTGTTCCAACTAAGGGTGTTCGTAGTCTTGTCAGACCTGAAAGGTGTCCTCTGGAACCTTCCAGTCAACCACCCCCCTTCCTCCTGCCTAGGATTCATGTCACAGAGAGTAACATTCATCCTAGAATAGATACGTATCAGATTCACAGTCCTAAGTATCTTCATAAAGATGACCCGGTTCCTGGGACATCACAGATGCAAGATATGCTTCTAGAAGTCTCGACTTTCTCCAGCTCTAGGGTTTCGATGGCTAAAAAACCATCGAAGCCCTGTCACATCAGCTCTCTTTTCCCTCGGGAATTTAAAAGGAGCTCGCGAGGTCTGTCAGGAGATTCAGCTAATCGATCAGATTCCCAAAATGCCAACAAGGAAAAGTGCTAAATTTTCCCCAGTTCACAATAGTGACAGACCTAGTGCAAGAGCACATCGGAAAGATGCGTTAAGAGCCTGGAGAAAACACACATCAAACGCTTGAAGAGATAAAAAAAGACTGAGATCGGTCCCTCTTTAATCGCTTCTTTAACAAAAGTTAAAACACGAAAGTCCTAGGACTCTGCTGGTCCTTTCGTGGGCGGGGAAGCCCCCTCCACACAGATCAGACTCCCTACGTCTGAGCTGGTACACCGAAGCGATAATGAGACGTCACAATCAAACGTCTCGTACAATCTTAGTGATGTTACCCATCCTTTTCCTAAAGGGATGGCACCTAACAGCAGTTCATTTACATCTGATCCACGATGTGACGGTGGATACTCTATTACGATCCAAGCGATGGAGTTGGAATGGTCCATGGACGCAGACATATTCCCTCCCAAATGGGAACAAGTCCCGGAACTGCAGTTCGACCTCTTCATCACGAGCGTCTTCAAGAAACTACCTCGCTAAATAGCCCCATACGAGGATCCTCTAATGGGTTTGATAGACTGATCCCCTGGAGAATCTGTCCTAGCTCCGATCCTAGGTATATTTCCGAAGGTTCAGAAATTAACTGCCTGCGTTTTATCACAGAAAACCCAAACCCTTCATTTCATGAATTTCTTGCTCTAGCGGTTAGAAAAAGCTATGGGATCTCAGAAGGCAATATAGAATTCTTAGAAGAATACAAGGCTAAGTCTACTAGAAGACAATATGAGTTTTCCTGGAAGAAGTGGGTGGAGTTTGTTAAATCAAAATGACCAAAAGAAATTTCTATGAACTTCTGTCTGTCCTTCTTTGTCCACCTTCATAGCCAGGGGTTGGCGGCCAATAAGATAAATACGTGCAAATCGGCCTTGACTAGACCTCTCCTTTATACCTTCCAAGTGGATCTGGCAAATGAAATCTTTAACAAGATTCCGAAAGCATGTGCTAGACTTAGGCCTGCAGCACCACCATAGCCCATCTCTTGGTCTTTGGACAAGGTCTTACATTATGCCTCATCGGTGAACAATGAAGATTGTTCTCTTAAGGATCTAACCCAAAAGGTTATTTTCCTGTTCGCAATAGCCTCTGGGGCTAGAGTTAGTGAAATAGTGGCTCTATTGAGAGATGAGGGCCACATTCAGTTCACAAATTTAGGAGAACTCAATCTCTTCCCTGATCCATCCTTTCTCGCTAAAAACGAGCTACCCACTAAGAGGTGGGGCCCCTGGAGAATCTGTCCTCTGAAGGAAGATATCTCTCTATGTCCTGTAGAGTGTCTAAAGGTCTA
>NW_027171775.1:55000-97500 GCF_036898095.1 Palaemon carinicauda | reverse complement strand
TCTCAAACATCAATGTAATATGTTCAATATAAGAAAATATAATTAAAGAAAGTCAAGAATCAATTTAAATCTATTATAATTTGTTTCTTTATCTGAAAAAAAACTTAGATTATTTAAATATTTGATGTAAGCACTGAAGCTTATTTTTATCTCGTCAGATAGATTGTATGATAAAAGGTATCTGTAATACAATACGTTCAATAACACAGTATATTCAAGGCTGTTAATAATTTGCTAAATAAAAAATCAATTCAAAGATTATATATATTTATAAAATGCTAGAGTCAATAACAATAACTTAATAAGTGGAGAAAGAAAAAAATAATTCAATGTAAGCCAATCAGAAAAAATGCAAACATTAGCTGATACCATAAGACTCGAAGATCTCTCTTAATCACCGTATATTGAAACAAAAGATAGTCAAAATCCTTTAAAAACGCAATTATACCACTGCCAACAAAAACTAGTTTGTGCGATAGAATGTACCAAGCTCACCACCTTAAGGTACTCTAAGATAATAGTCCCTTTAAAAATTCGTTCGTTCGTGGAGTATTACAGCCAACTCTTCGTCCTCTCTTATTATCTACAGGTATAAACATAATAAAACATGAAATTGCATTACAGCGCACCGTGCCGGTTGACGCCAGGTTTATTTTTTCCAATGAATCATACTTTTAAAAAACAATATAGATATAACATTACATATTCTAATAACTTCTACAAACTTCTGTACTGATATAACATTGCATATTTAAAACGAAATTAACAAACTCTCAAATTAACATATAAGCCTCCTCTGCCGCCCAGGAAAACCATAGATAAAAACAATTTCAAGTTTTGAAAAAACTATGGAAACCTGTGTATCCACGGCAATAATGCAGAGTAAACCAAATTTGAGTGGTGGAACCTCACTCTTTTACTACTAATGAATAATAATTAAGATAATTATAAATTCGACTAGCTCGGGCTAGCGTGCGCTAGAAAGTGACCTCTTACTCAATACCTCTTCAAACATCGAATACGTTTCACCCAACACTAAATTCTCATTGGCCACTGCCTACAGAACAACTGAACTTGAGTAACAAGACACTAAAATCTGCTTACATGTCGTTAGGACAATTATTTTTCGCTATACTTCGTAACGCGAAAAAATTCTAGTCCTCTCTTCACTCTGTATTATCTACAGGTATAAACATAATAAAACATGAAATTGCATTACAGGGCACCGTGCCGGTTGACCCTAGATAATACCAAAGAAAGGGAGAGAAGGAAAGAAATGGAGAGAAAGAAATAAAGGTTCCGATTGAATTATTTACACATTTAACCTCTTTTTGAAGTCCTTGACAAACATGTTTACTTGTAACAGACTACCAACGCTCATGTCTATGGAGACACCTATCATTGACCTTATCGTTTGCAATGTTTGAACTCGTAGCCACAGTTTAACAAAAGATTCGGTTTGGTTACATTACCACAGTGCTTCACTTTACTTTAACCTATTCGGAAATACAGGAGCTTTTAAAACTTCTTAAAGATAAATCGACCAAAGGACAAAAACATTCCAGCTTCCTCTACATCATGCAAAATACATCAAATATAGAAAAGCATTTGTGACAACTTCTGATATCAAAACTAAAACTTCACAGTATTGGTAATTTTTCATTTTTTCCTGTTCAACAAAGAAATCTTCAAATTACAATAAATTTAATTCCCCAAATTTCAGATAAACCTTTAATAATCTATCAAAATAATAAAGACGTTTTTCAATATAGGAAAATATAAACCGCGCAGATTCTGCAACACCTGATTATAAAAAAGATCCTTTGTATGCACCGATCTACCAGTTAACTGCTTCACATATGCTTGCAAAGATTTAACAAATGAATTTCCCATTTCATGCAGCCGCTTTATGGCATAAATAGTTTGATCACTGTAGATTACTAAAGCACCGGAATCTAATAAAAGCGTGATAAATAAAGCAACATGCACTGGCATTTCGCTTTGCTTGTGACCATTATTGTAAGTTTCTCTTTGTTGGAAGACAAGTTTGTAGGCCGCTGTCATTCATCGATGATAGAAGATACCCATGACAACTGAGGTCCCCCAATTTCCTGTCCAAATTAGATGCCACTGTCAAAGACAACTGCTGGCATCTCATTGCATTCACGATCCTGGAAAGCAGATTCCAAAAATAAATCAGTGTACACATACTTATAATTTAAAAAAAAAAACTTGACCTTCTATATCGAAGTTAAATATCAGCGAAAATTTTCCATTTTTTTTTCTTTTTCATCTTTGCCGTGTCTAATAAACATTTGTTACATAAACTCATAAAATTTAACAATAAAGTTTCCCTCGATAATATCAAAAGTCAAGATGGAGAGAACTTTCACTCTGGAATATTCAACTTGAAGTGAAGAATTTTTACCTCCATTTTATTAATAACCTTTGGTAAAAAGCTAAATCGAGACATTAACCACTTTTATTTCTTGCCAAACCTCAAGTTAAAGCATCAATTTCCTCTGTACCTGGACACCAATATTCGAGATTATAAACCTCAACATATTTTTAAAAGTAGCAAAACAGTCGAAAGAATGAATAACTCTCACAAGTCCATAACTCTGAAAAAATGTAAACAAGAATTGACCATTCATCCATGTTAGTTGAGAAGAGTTTAAAAAATCCTCTCTTTTGTACTCTCTCTGGGCTAACATACATTGATGACCTGAACAGTGTATTCAGTACAAGTTTAAAATCTTTGGTTTTCTATGATTTCTAAATCTGGCTTTTTGCTACCTACTTGCATTAAAACCGAATTTTTTCTTTGTTATCTGGAACAACGTTTAAACATTGTCAAAGTACTTTACATAATTCTGTCGACTGCCTCCTGCTCCCTTCATGTTTAATTTTGAAGATTCATTTGCTGTCCAGATTCCAACCACAGTTTTCATGAATAAGAAATTTCACTGTATTCATCGCTAAAAACTTCAAAATGACTCAAACCTTACTACTGAGGTGTCACAACTTAGCAATAAATTTCCCTATAAATCTGAGGAGTCAAAATATAGCGGTAAATTTCCTATGTCTGAAGCGTCGCAATATATCGGTAAATTTCCTATGAGTCGTCGCAATATAGTGATAAATTTGCCTACATCTGAGGCTTTGCAATAGTGCCTATATCTAAGGCGTCACAATATAGTGATAAATTGCCTACATCTGAGGCGTCACGATATAGTAATAAACTGCCTACATCTGAGGCGTCACAATATAATGATAAACTGCCTACATCTGAGGCGTCACAATATAGTGATAAACTGCCTATATCTGAGGCGTCACAATAGTAATAGATTAAATAAGTCTGATGCAAATATAGAGTTAAAGCAACAACCATTAAAAAATAAAAAGAATGAATTTCTGCGTCAAAACTTTATCTCAACCAGAGCATCTGATATTTCCCCATTATGTTCCTAACTAGCTTTGCTCAATATGTAAAAATACAAAAATACTTTCAGTTTTCATTTTAACAATACCTCTCACGAAAAATTTCGTGGAAATTATGTAACACACAATCTATCCAAAAGATATTTGTAAAAATAGCGTTTTTGTTAATTCAGAAGGTTTGGCATCTAAACAAGGTCTTTAACGACATGTTTTATCCTTACAGTTACGAAATTTGCCTTCAGTATTCGTCCACTGTAAACCTTTCCAAATACAATTCAGTCTGAAAACCAATTACACTTTCTTGTAAATAAATTCAAATCTTGAGGAAGCCTTTAAAGCAAATAGCTAGCATCCAATGCCCCTTCAAAACAACCATCCGCTGCTATGCCATCATCTAAAAAGACTTCAATCTTCACTAACCTAGATCTCCAATATCTAACAGACTTTTAAAGAACTTTGGTGAAGATGTACCACCGCTTTCAAAAATATCTTCGAGATGATCCATCATAAATTTTTTTACATTTTTTCTCCAATGAGAAAGATATTGATAGGTTTGTATGCGATAAGCAGACTGTAGACAAAGTAAATATTAAATCCTTAAAAAGTTTGTAATACAAAACCAGCCTTTCTTTACCATTTCCATTCTAGGCCACCGTCAAAGTAATTATTTCTTAGTTTCTCAGATACCAGTGTCACCCATTATCTTTCTATGAAGCTCTAAACTTTTAATGAATTCCGATTCATCCCTCTCTGACCTATTTGTTACCAAATCCAACAACCATAGTAACGGTTTTGAAATGGAATTTTGTAATCGCCCTTTTAGACATTAATGACTCTCTTACCGGACCCAATCTAATTCTGTTCAATGTATTGTGAATAAGAACAACCAAAAGGTGATTTGAAAAAACAAAAGTTCCAATTTCCTTGTACCAACTGCAAAGTATACAAAATAAAAACAGCTATGTGTTCACTTATCTTTTCGAAGTCTTTCTTGGTACATTCCCGGCCTTCATTGAGCTCTAGGCCTCTTCCATCAAAGTTAATATGAATCCAAAGACTTTCCCTCGATCTTTAACTAGCTTGATACTTTCGGCGATGCTGCTCTTTGCGTACTAACTCGGTTCTGCATCAGTTTTAGATGTTCCTTGTCCTCCAAGTTGATAAACAATCGCATCTACTGCTAACATTTTCGTATCGGTTTCCTCAAAGTAACACTATGCTCATTCAAATGGTTTTCCATCATACTTTAATGAGGTGCGGATACTTGTTGAGTATTCTTCTGGAAATCGGATAATAGATTGTTCATCACATCTTGAAACTGTTTCAGCATTCTGACTGATAGCGTGAAAACACTATTCACATCTGAAACTGTATTTGACCCTGCCTGGCGTCCTGGCTAATAAATTCGACTTGCTCGGGCTAGCGTGCGCTAGAAAGTGACCACTTACTCAATACCTCGAATAAGTTTCACCCAACACTAAAATCTCATTGGCCACTGCCTACATAACAACTGAACTTAAGTAAGAAGACACCAAGATCTGCTTACATGTCGTTAGGACAATTACTTTTCGCTATACTCCGTAACGCGAAAATGGCACGGGCCTTTCCCTTGGTCGGCCCATAGGAAAGCTGTATAAATATAAGGTGGGTTATCACAATGGAAATTTGAAAGGTTTTTAGTGGTAGAGAAAGTTGTGGACAGGGTAAGGATGATGGTGGTAGTGGTAGAGGGCCATCATTTCACGGATAGTGGTAGATTGAAAGTTGGTGGTGTAAGGCCTTTGAATGGTAGAAAAAAGGATGCAGGTGGGGTTATCCAACCCTTTACTCCCTAAGGTCCCTGTGGAGATATTTTTAGTGGTAGATTAGTTTAGAAGGTAGAGAAGATGATGTGAATAGGGCCTTACAATGAGGGGATGAGATGGTGCGATGAGAATTTGAGGTCTTTACCTTGTTGGAGGTAGTCTTGAAAGCAACAGCGTGTATGTGCCTATGCTTTCGACAATTGCCTTTGCCAGTGTGGCCGCCACTTTCCCGGCCTGTGGTGAGTTGGTGTCTACTAGCAAATCACCCCGCAGCTGTGCTGTTTCTCTGCATTCTAGTAAATAGTGCATGAGGGCGTGTTGTGGTGTGACATCACAGTGATCACACGGTCTCTGGATGTCGTCTATGATTTCCCAGTTTGCTTTGTATCTCAGCCGGAGCCTGTGTATACATACAGTCTGTTTCCTTGGGGTATATCTGTCTATTGGTGGAGGTTCTAGCTCCGTGGCCCATTTGTACCATGTGGCAGAGGGAGAGCCATTCTCTATCCTCATTTATAGTTCCTTAATTAGGTTGTCCTTGAGCTGTGTCTTTATTTCGCTTTTAATTTGTTGCAGTGCAGGCTGTATGGGCACCTGTACATTATGAATGTATCTGATGCTTTTGGCTAGCTCATCAGCCTTTTCATTCCCTGGTATCCCGATGTGACTGGGGACCCAGTTTAGTGTTACTAGTCTGTTCCTTTCATTATGCTGATATAAGAGGGTTTTAATATCAGCTATCAGGGACTTGTTTTCTTTGTTTTTGTCCTGTTGTAGGGCTTGCATTTAGGATCGTAAATCAGTATGAATGACTACTGGTCCCTCCTCATTTTCAATAGAGTACTTAAGTGCTTGTTGTATTGCAACAAGCAATGTCTGCAGGGTGGAGACATTATTAGATGTTCTCCAGCAAGCTGTGAAATTGCAAGAGTGAACTGCAGCTCCCGCTGTTTGGGTTCCAGGATCTACTGTACCATCTGTATAGTAGATCTGTGCCCCTATTGTCTCTACAGAGTGTATAGCTGCTTCTGCTGGGTCTCTAAGTTCCTATATTGTGCAGTTTTCTTTTGCCCTTGGGAGCTTGGTATAGTTGAATTTAGCTACTTGCTTTTTCCATGGTGGAATGTGTTGTATACCCTGTGCTGTGTCAGGGTTTAGCTGTAGGATTATTTCTGTTAGGCCAAGTCTCTTATGTTATTACTATGGTCTTTGCCATAAGAGCTTGGGGGTTGCACTTCAGGATGTTTTGATAGTTCCTCTCTTACTCTCTTTTTGGTGATTGAGTCTCTGCTTGACAGGAGCATCTTTGCAACTAAGATTGCATTTCTTAGTGCAATTCTGTCCTCAAGGGTTGGTAGTCCTGTTTCCAACCTTAGGTTGCACAGTCTTGTCCATATTGGGGCGCCTAACATGAGCCCCATGACATTGTTTTGAATCACTTCTATTGTGGCTTTTTGTATATCGGTTAGCCCAGTGAGTGTTGGGGAAGCATATTCCACTAGCGATCTGGAACAGGTTAGATAATATTTCTTTTGGACATGCTCATTTGCACCATCATTGAGACTGCACATATACCTCATTGCTGCATTTCTAGCATTTGTTCTTTCCTTGAGAAATTTTATTTCATCTCTGAAAGTGAGCTGTTTGTCTATTATTACTCCCAGGTATGTGTACATGTCCACCCATTCTAGGGGCTCCATTCCTATTGTGAGTGGTTGTAAGGGGTTTGGGGCTTTAATTGACATTGCTTTTGTTTTGTTAATGTTTATTTTTTAAATATTAAACTTAGCCGGTGAATATATAATAGCTGACATCTCGGACGGCTCGACAGAAAAAACACAAAAACTCGCGAGCGATCGCCATGAAGGTTGCGGGTGTGCCCACCAGCGCCAACTATCGGCCAGATACCGCATATACATGTAAACAGCTCCAGTTCTTCTCTGTCGGTCTTGTTGACAAGTTGATTCCATTACTCGCTGTTGACCTGGAGTTTTTCGTCATTCTTGGTGAAGTACTTCTTTTTGTTTTGAGCTTTCGCAGTGCAGGTGTTTTTATCTTCAATTAAAACTCTTGAACTCTTTTTTGGATAGATTTTATTGTTGATGACTTTGGATTGTTTCTGGATTTTCTTTGACTTTTCAAAATGGCTGACCCTTCTCCAATTCCTAAATTTCGTAAATGTAATGCTAGGGATTGTAACAAACGTCTTCCAAAGGCCTCTCTCGACCCACATACCGTGTGTTCTAATTGCCGGGGTAAAACCTGTCAATTAGGAGATCGGTGTGATGAGTGCGTGGTACTTTCGGAATTTGACTGGCAAGAGTTTGATAAGTATTCTCGTAAGCTAGAGAGAGATAGGGTGAGGAGAAGTTCCTCTAGATCATTAGAATTTTCCTCCTCCCATGCCCCTGAACATAATCTTTCCCCAGTAGTAGTTGTGCCTGAACCTTCTACTAGCACTCATGAACCATCAATGCGGGATATGTTGCGTGCCATTCAAGCGTTGGGCGAGAGAGTTGAATCTTTGGCTACTGACAGTAATCAACTCATGGCGGATGTAAAAGTGTTAAAGTGTCAGAGTGCCACATTAGAAAATCGTGGGGATAAAGTGGTTAGTGCGCAAAGTGTTATCAGTGTTGCGACCGAGGGTTCGTCTGTTCGTGCTTGTCGTTCGCCTAGTCCGAGACCTCTTGCAAGCTCCCATGCACCAGGGAGAAGTAATGTCGTAGGACTTATGGGGACGAGAGGCTTTAACCAACGAACAGACGTTCCCTCTATGGTTTCGGGCGTGTCTCGTCAAGACCGCCCCTACCATAAGACGAGCGAGGCGGTTTTCTCCTCGTCATCCGAAGGCTTCTCGCGTAAGAAACCGTGGAGCAAGGTTTCGAGACCCTTAAAGCGGAAGTCAGTCCCTTCGGGACAGGTCCAGCGTCCTGGCTGTAGCCATTGGGACAGCTCTGACCCTGTGCAGTCATCGGAAGACTGCTCGCCGCCTAAACAAAAGCGTAACACGGGCTCCGAGAGTCTTAGTTAGGCAATGTTTTGCAGTCACAGACGTTACCATCGTCTCGACCCGTACCGACTCCCGTTGATCCTAAATGGGTTGTCCTGCAGGATATGCAGAATAAGCTTGCCTCCCTTATGGAGGAGTATACTGTTGAGCAGGTTCACGATGATCCTCGCCGTTACGCTGATCGAGATCCTGGCCGTCAGCCGCCCAAACGAGCCTTTGCTCGTCCTGTTGACGTTACAAAGTCACGTCAGTCACGTGACTTGGAGCCTCACCCGATGCAGTCCCGTGTTGACTTTCAGCCGCTTGTGGACGTTCAGCCGCTGCCGCATGCTCGTGTTGACGTTCAGGACGTTCGCCAACCAGCTAAGTTGACTTGTTTTGACGTTGAGCGTCAAGCACCGCAGTCAAGAGTTGTTTTAACTGCTCAATCTAGGCAGTCAAGGCAGTCTCGACTTGACGTCGAGCGTCCTCCCGCTCCTGTTGTTGTTGCTAGTCAGTCCGTTAAGCAGTTACATGACGTAGCGTCCTGGACTGCTACTGATGCTCCTTTGCGTGTGGACTCTGCTTGTCAAGCATTGCCACCAAGACAGGTCTCTCCCTTGCTTGAGACTCATCAGTTGTCGGATGAGGTTCCTTCAGATGAGGACGTTGCTGATCCTCCTCCTAATGATAATCCTTTGGACGTTTTATCAGATGTAGAAGAACCTAAGGCTGTGCAACCTTCGATGGATTTTAAGAAAATCATGATGATTTTCAAGGATCTTTTCCCAGATCATTTTGTTACTGTTGCTCCTCGTTCGCCTCCGTCTGAGTTTGCGCTAGGCTTAGCTGCTGCCAAGCCTGCCTTTACTAAGCTAGTGCTTTCTCGCTCTTCTAAGAGGGCTTTACGTCTTCTAGGCGACTGGTTGGTTACCAGGAGGAGTTTGGGGAAGACGGCCTTTGCCTTCCCACCTTTTAAGCTAGCTTCTAGATCGAGCATCTGGTATGACACGGGAGAAGTTCTCGGCTTGGGAGTCCCTGCCTCTGCCCAGGGTGACTTCTCAAGCCTCATAGACTCTCCCCGTCGCCTGGCCATGAGACGCTCAAAAATTTGTTGGTCCTCCTCGGACCTTGACCATCTCCTTAAAGGCGTATACAGGGCCTTTGAAGTTTTTAACTTTCTAGATTGGTCTCTAGGAGCATTAAGTAGGAAGATCTCGTCTGCTGACCAAGATGTATCCTTACTTATTATGTCTTGTATGGACAAAGCCATCCGCGATGGCTCCAATGAGCTCGCCTCCACCTTTACGTCGGGAGTCTTGAAGAAGAGAGAAACCCTTTGCTCTTTATTTCAGCAGGAGTTACTCCCTGTCAAAGATCGGAACTGCTCTTTGCTCCCTTATCGGCTGCCTTGTTTCCACAACAGCTGATTAAGGACATTGCTGCTTCGCTTGTGCAGAAGGACACACATGACCTGAGGGCTTCTTCTTCTCGCAAGGGAGCTCCTTCTTCATCCTTTGTTGTGAGACCCAGAATCGAGACTCCTGCGTCTAGGAAAGAGAGGTAAGAGGAGAGGAGCCAAGTCCTCCCGTGGCAGAGTCTGACTGCCCACGTCCTCAGACAGCGGTAGGGGCCAGACTGAACAACTTCTGGCAGGCCTGGGAGAAGAGGGGTGCAGACCAAGAGTCTGTTCTGTTGCTCAAGGAGGGGTACAAAATACCTTTTGTACGCAGACCTCCTCTAGTAACAGTTCCCATAGACCTCTCTCCCAGGTATCGAGAGGAGTCAAAGAGACAAGCTCTACATCACGAAGTGTCTCTGTTGCTAGAGAAGGGAGCGGTGGTGAAAGTCTCGGACCTTCAATCACCGATTTTTACAACCGTCTCTTCCTAGTCCCAAAGCATACAGGAAGTTGGAGGCCAGTGCTGGACGTCAGTGCGCTCAACGTTTTTGCAGCGGTCAGAGAGGGAGACTGGATGGTCTCTCTCGACCTGCGAGATGCGTACTTCCACATTCCTATACACCCGGATTCCCAACCGTTTCTGAGGTTTGTTTACAGGAATGTGGTGTACCAGTTTCGAGCACTGTGCTTCGGCCTCAGTCCTGCTCCTCTCGTGTTATGAGGCTCATGAGGAATGTGGAAAAATTCCTTCATTTATCGGGAATTCGAGCCTCCCTGTACTTGGACGACTGGCTTCTCAGAGCATCGTCCAGTCATCGCTGTCTGCAGGATCTACACTGGACGTTGGGTCTGGCAAAGGAGTTGGGACTTTTGGTCAACTTAGAAAAGTCTCAACTGATTCCATCCCAGATGATTCTCTATTTGGGGATGGAGATTCGCAGTCTAGTTTTTCGGGCTTTTCCGTCTGCCACCTGAATAGAACAAGCCCTGCTCAAAGTCCGACTCATGCTGAAAAGAGAACGTTGTTAAGCAAGAAGTTGGACGAGTCTCGTAGGGACTCTGTCATCCCTGGAGCAGTTTGTCTCGCTAGGGAGACTTCACCTTCGCCCTCTCCAGTTCCATCTAGACTCTCACTGGAACAAGAGCAAGACTTTAGAGGCTGTATCTATCCCAGTCTCAGAGCCAGTGAAAGCATGCCTGAACTGGTGGGACAGCAACATAAGTCTGAGAGAGGGTCTGTCCCTAGCACTCAAGAACTCAAACCACGTGTTGTTCTCAGACGCGTCGGATTTGGGTTGGGGTGCGACTCTGGACGGTCGGGAATGCTCGGGTCTTTGGACCTCAGTTCAGAAGAGCATGCACATCAACGGCAAGGAGCTATTAGCAGTCCACTTGGCCTTGATGAATTTCGAGAGTATTCTTCGAAACAAAGTGGTAGAGGTCAATTCAGACAACACCACAGCTTTGGCGTACATCTCCAAGCAAGGAGGCACTCACTCCCACACGCTGTACGTGATCGCAAGGGACCTCCTCATATGGTCAAAAAATCGAGGCATCTCCCTGTTGACAAGATTCATCCAGGGGGACTTGAACGTCTTGGCAGACTGTCTCAGTCGGAGAGGTCAGGTGATCCCCACGGAATGGACCCTCCACAAGGACGTGTGCAAGAGTCTTTGGGCGACTTGGGGTCAACCCACCATAGACCTCTTTGCCACCTCGTTGACCAAAAGGCTCCCAATCTATTGCTCGCCAGTCCCAGATCCAGAGGCGATCCACATAGACGCGTTTCTACTGGACTGGTCTCGCCTGGACTTGTTGACTATCTTGAATGGTGGGAATGCGTACAAGGATCTGCAGAAGTTCGCCTCTCACGAAGGGACAAGGTTGACGTTGGTTGCTCCCCTCTGGCCCGCGAGAGAGTGGTTCACAGAGGTACTTCAATGGCTGGTAGACATTCCAAGGAGTCTTCCTCTAAGGATAGATCTCTTACGGCAGCCCCACGTAAAGGATCTTCATCAAAGCCTCCCCGCGCTTCGTCTGACTGCCTTCAGACTATCGAAAGACTCTCAAGAGCTCGAGGCTTTTCGAAGGAGGCAGACAGAGCGATTGCGAGAGCTAGGAGAGCTTCTATCATCAAAGTATACCAGTCGAAGTGGGAAGTCTTTCGAGACTGGTGCAAGTCAGCATCTGTGTCCTCTTCCAGTACCTCTGTAGCCCAAATCGCAGACTTTCTCTTACATCTGAGAAATGTTCGCTCCCTCTCGGCACCCACTATTAAGGGCTACAGGAGCATGTTGGCTTCGGTCTTTCGACATAGAGGCTTAGATCTTTCCAATAATAAAGATCTTCAAGATCTCCTTAAGTCTTTCGAGACCTCTAAGGAACGTCGTATGGCAACTCCTGGATGGAACTTAGACGTGGTCCTAAGGTTCCTGATGTCAGACAGGTTTGAGCCATTACATTCAGCCTCCCTGAAGGATCTCACCCTCAAGACACTTTTCTTAGTGTGCTTGGCTTCGGCTAAAAGGGTCAGTGAGATTCATGCCTTCAGTAAGAACATCGGCTTTTCCACAGATAAAGCCACATGTTCACTTCAGCTTGGTTTCCTGGCCAAAAATGAACTGCCTTCTCGTCCTTGGCCTAAGTCATTTGATATACCTTGCCTGTCAGAGATCGTAGGCAACGAACTTGAAAGAGTACTGTGTCCAGTTAGAGCTCTTAAGTTCTACTTAGCTCGTACCAAGTCCTTACGAGGTGGATCTGAGGCCTTATGGTGCTCAGTTAAGAAGCCATCATTACCTATGTCAAAGAATGCTTTGTCGTATTTTATTAGATTTTTAATCCGAGAGGCTCATTCTCACTTGAGTGAAAAAGACTGTTGCTTGCTTAAGGTTAAGACACATGAAGTAAGAGCTATAGCAACTTCCGTGGCCTTTAAGCAAAATAGATCTCTGCGAAGTATTATGGACGCGACCTTTTGGAGAAGCAAGTCGGTATTCGCGTCATTTTACTTAAAAGATGTCCAGACTCTTTATGAGGACTGCTACACACTGGGTCCATTCGTTGCAGCGAGTGCAGTAGTGGGTGAGGGTTCTACCACTACATTCCCTTAATTCCAATATCCTTTTAATCTGTCTCTTGAAATGTTTTTAATCTTGTTTTTGGGTTGTACGGAAGGCTAAGAAGCCTTTCGCATCCTGGTTGTTTTGGCGGGTGGTCAATGTCATTTCTTGAGAGCGCCCAGATTAGGGGTTTGATGAGGTCCTGTTGTATGGGTTGCCACCCTTAATACTTCAGCTCCTGGGAGTCTTTCAGCATCCTAAGAGGATGGCTGGGCTTCGTGAGGAAAGCAGACTAACAAGGCAGAGTAATCGTCAAAGTCAGCTTCCTTACCAGGTACCTATATTTATTTGGGTTTTGTTATGATATAACTGTCAAAAACTCTAAGCATATACGCCGTAAACTGTATTAATACTGGTCTCTACCCACCACCATGAGTGTGAATCAGCTATTATATATTCACCGGCTAAGTTTATTATTTAAAAATGATATTTAGATTATAAAATAAATTTTTTAATATACTTACCCGGTGAATATATAAATCAAAGGCCTCCCCTTCCTCCCCGATAGAGACCCAACGGGATGAGAAGAACTGGAGCTGTTTACATGTATATGCGGTATCTGGCCGATAGTTGGCGCTGGTGGGCACACCCGCAACCTTCATGGCGATCGCTCGCGAGTTTTTGTGTTTTTTCTGTCGAGCCGTCCGAGACGTCGGCTATTATATATTCACCGGGTAAGTATATTCAAAAATTTATTTTATAATCAAATTATCATTTTAGTCTAAGCTCATTGGATTTGTGGCTATTACACATACATCATCTGCTTAGATAAATATGTCTACTCCTTCAGGGAGCTGGAGTGAGGCTATATTTTCCATGAGGATGTTGAATAGTAGTTGGCTGAGAATTCCTCCTTACAGCGTGCCATTTTCCAATCCATGATAGGTGGAAAGCAGTCCTTGGAATTTGACTCTGGCTTGCCATCCTAGCACATAGTTTTTAGTCCATGCTAGTAGGCGTCCTTTGACTCCTTTTTTTAACTACTGATTGCAGCATTGCTACCGGACTTGCTAGCTCGAAGGCTTTTTCAAAGACTATGAAGACTATTGTTGCCTTGATTTGTTTTATGCAGTTTAATACATCTGTGATGCATTCAGAGGGACCATTTCCCTCCTGATATGCATATAGCTGCTAGTTTAGGGGGCCAATTTTGTATTTTATCCTGTTTGGGACCATTTTTTCTCCTTTTTTTTTTTTTTTTTTTCATACAGGATACTAAGGCTATTGGCCTAGGATTTCCTGGATCCTTTGGCTTTGGGATTGGTTGCGTATCTAGCTGTCTCCAGGCTTGAGGCCTTGTGTGCTCAATGTGAGCTTTGTTTAACAACCTTAGGAATGCAGTTTCACCTGCTGGACCCATGTGTTTGATCATTGTGTAGGTGATCTTGTCAGCTCCAGGTGCAGTATCCTTCCCTGTTTTTTATACTGCTCGTAGTTCCTCAACTGTGTATGGGGTGTCTGTGACATCCTGCTGTAGGCAAGCTGTGTTGATCTCTTCCCACATGGTTAGTGCCAGTTGCTCTTGTTGCATTCTGGTTTCAGGGGAAAAATTGGTTGACAGTGTCCTCTTTGCAAAGGATGTTGCAATTCTTTCAGCCTCCTCTTGTGGGTGTGGGTGTATGGCAACTGGAGTCTTCCTCTTTTTTCCGGCTACTCTGTGTAGCCATTTCCAAAGCTCAGTTAGAGTAGTGTACCCTGACAGGCTTGAACACTAATCCATCCATTTTTCAATTCTGATTTCATGGATTCTTAGATTAGTTTCAGTTTTGACTGTTTGCAGTAGCGCTCGTTTTCTACTGTGGATCATCTTCTGTATATTTTTGTGACTGTTTAGTCTGGTTTTAAACCTTCTGACTTCTGGGCAGTAGTACCAGGAGTCCCTGTATGTGTAGTTACATCCTATTGCTTTTAGTGGCATAGCTCTGTTGGCTGCATTGTGAAAGGCCTCAACCAGGTCTTTTTCTAGCTGATCTATGTCCTCTGGAGGAACGTAGCTAACTGCCCATTCTTCTATGGCTAGTCGAAAGCAGACCCAGTCTGCTAGGTCCTGTTTCTATCTTGGTGGAGGTGGTGGAATAGGAGGTAGTTGTTGCATCTCCAATTCTGTTACTGTGGCAAAGTGATCACTAATCAGGGTTGAGTGTACTTGCCACTTGGTTAGATGTCTTATTGCTGTTGTGATAAAAGTCAGATCCAGTGTGCCTCCTCTTAAGTGTGTTGGATGCCCTGTGTTTAAGAGGGTGATTCCTTCAAATTCCTCTAGGGCGAAAGCTATGTGTTCTCCAGAGGGGTTTGTCATTGATAGGGATGATAAAATAGGGTGGTGTGCATTAAAATCCCCACAAATAATTGATGGTGTTCTTTCTGCGTGAGCAAAGAGTTGTGGCAGCTGTATCTCTCCTGTGTCCTCCCTGTTTACTTTCCTGTATATGTTGTATATGTCAATTTTTTGATTCAGTAGTGTTATTGTTACTGCTAGTGTGTCTATATTGATACTGCAAGGGATACGGTTGTGTAACCTTCTTGTTGGTATACTTGTCTTAACTAGTGTAGCTAGGCCTCTGTCTGTGCCTATCTGTGGTGTTGTGTAGGCATTGTAACCTGGTATTTTGATTTTCCTTCCTGCTATTAAGTTTGTTTCTTGTGGCAGGATTACGTCTATATCCTCGGTTTTGCATACTGTAATCGGGGAGGACATTTTCGATCTTACTCCGGCTGAGTTCCAATTAAGAACTCTTACACCTGGTTGTATGTTGAAGAGTACTGTCTTGGGTCCCTACGGGCAAAGGCAATTGCCTTGACCTCAGCGGATGAAGTGGATGAGGTGGATGGGGTGAGAGTGGATGAAGGGGTGGTAGATGGGATGATTTGAATGATAAGGGTGGGATCTGGTGCGGTGGATGTGGAAGGTAAAGGTGATTGAGGTGATGGAATGGTAGGTGTGGTTGGTGAAGAATGAGAGGTGATCTCCTGGATAGCATTGAGAGGGGGGTTGGGAAGACTTTGTCTTGGAGGCGAAGTCCATCAGGACTTGTTCAATGCTAGCTGCAATAGCTTCTGCATTGAGTTTCTCAGTCACTGCCTGTGTGACTAGATTTGTGAGTTTTTCTCTTAAGACAGTGATCCTAATGAAAATGGTTCGGGGCATAGGTTTTGGCCCCTTAGTTGCAGGTTTTGGAGCTCTGGATGGGGATCTGGAGTGCTTGCTTAGCTCCTTCTGAGTGTAAAACCTCCTCCTAGGTAGAGGTTTGGGAGCCACTCTTCCTCTAGGTTGGTCCCTTTTTTCCTTGGGGAGGGCAGAAATAACCCTTGCCACCCTTTCAGGGCATCCCCAGGCCATTGCTGTGTGACCTTTTTTGCAATTGTAACACTTTGCCACTGTCGGTATTCCTGCAGCTTTCTTGTCTATGCAGAATGCGAAGGTTAGGACCTTTGCTTGGCCTTGGTCCATGTGATGCCCAAACCTCTGACAGTTATAGCATCTGAGGGGATCAGGGTAGTATTTGTTGATCAATAAGCTTCCAAAAGTGCGTAGGTCAACTCTTTTTGGATGTGGTCCCTTGAAGGTAACTAGGATGGCTTTGGAAAGAAAGCCTGCCTTGTTTCTTATTCTGTCTGCCGCAGTAATGTTGGGCAGTTTTAGCAAGTGGCTTTCAATCAAGTCTGTTGCATAGCCTACCACAACAGCTTTCTTTATTTAAAGATATCAGGCACACATGCCGTTATTCTTAATCAAAATCAAATTGTCAATTTAAAAATAGCATGCTCTCAAGCCATTATTCTTAGTTAGAATCAAATCTGTCAATCTAAGAATATCATACACACAAGCCGTTATTCTTAATTAAAATCAAATCTGTCAATTTAAAAAAAGCATGCACACAAGCCGTTATCCTTATTTAAAATCAAATCTGTCAATTTAAAAATAGCATGCACACAAGCCGTTATCCTTATGTAAAATCAAATCTGTCAATTTAAAAATAGCATGAACACAAGCCGTTATCCTTATCTAAAATCAAATCTGTCAATTTAAAAATAGCATGCACACAAGCCGTTATCCTTATTTAAAATCAAATCTGTCAATTTAAAAATAGCACGCACACAAGCCTTTATCCTTATTTAAAATCAAATCTGTCAATTTAAAAATAGCATGCACACAGGCCGTTATCCTTAATCAAGATCAAATCTGTCAATTTAAAAATAGCATGCACACAAGCCGTTATCCTTATGTAAAATCAAATCTGTCAATTTAAAAATAGCATGAACAAAAGCCGTTATCCTTATTTAAAATCAAATCTGTCAATTTAAAAATAGCATGCACACAAGCCGTTATCCTTATTTGAAATCAAATCTGTCAATTTAAAAATAGCATGCACACAAGCCGTTATCCTTATTTAAAATCAAATCTGTCAATTTAAAAATAGCACGCACACAAGCCGTTATCCTTATTTAAAATCAAATCTGTCAATTTAAAAATAGCATGCACACAAGCCGTTATCCTTATTTGAAATCAAATCTGTCAATTTAAAAATAGCATGCACACAAGCCGTTATCCTTATTTGAAATCAAATCTGTCAATTTAAAAAAAGCATGCACACAAGCCGTTATCCTTATGTAAAATCAAATCTGTCAATTTAAAAATAGCATGCACACAAGCCGTTATCCTTATGTAAAATCAAATCTGTCAATTTAAAAATAGCATGCACACAAGCCGTTATCCTTATTTAGAATCAAATCTGTCAATTTGAAAATAGCATGCACAAAAGCCGTTATCCTTATTTGAAATCAAATCTGTCAATTTAAAAATAGCACGCACACAAGCCGTTATCCTTATTTAAAATCAAATCTGTCAATTTAAAAATAGCATGCACACAAGCCGTTATCCTTATTTAAAATCAAATCTGTCAATTCAAAAATAGCATGCACACAGGCCGTTATCCTTAATCAAGATCAAATCTGTCAATTTAAAAATAGCATGCACACAGGCCGTTATCCTTAATCAAGATCAAATCTGTCAATTTAAAAATAGAATGCACACAAGCCGTTATCCTTATATAAAATCAAATCTGTCAATCTAAAAATAGCATGCACACAAGCCGTTATTCTTAATTAATATCAAATCTGTAAATTTAAAAATAGCATGCACATAAGCCGTTATCCTTATTTAAAATCAAATCTATCAATTTAAAAATATTATGCACACAAGCCGTTATTCTTAATCAAAATCAAATCTGTCAATTTAAAAATAGCATGCACACAAGCCGTTATCCTTATTTAAAATAAAATCTGTAAATTTAAAAATAGCATGCACACAAGCCGTTATTCTTAATTGAAATCAAATCTGTCAATTTAAAAGTAGCATGCACAAAAGCAGTTATCCTCATTTAAAATCAAATCTGTCAATTTAAAAATATCATGCACACAAGCCTTTATCCTTATTTAAAATCAAATCTGTCAATTTAAAAATAGCATGCACACAAGCCGTTATCTTTATTTAAAATCAAATCTGTCAATTTAAAAATAGCATGCACACAAGCCGTTATCCTTATATAAAATCAAATCTGTCAATTTAAAAATGGAATGCACACAAGCCGTTATCCTTATTTAAATCTGTCAATTTAAAAATAGCATGCACACAAGCCATTATCATTGATTAAGATCAAATCTGTCAATTTAAAAATAGCATGCACACAAGCCGTTATTCTTAATTAAGATCAAATCTTTCAATTTAAAAATAGCATGCACACAAGCCGGTATCCTTATTTAAAATCAAATCTGTCAATCTAAAAATAGCATGCACACAAGCCGTTATTCTTAATTAATATCAAATCTGTAAATTTAAAAATAGCATGCACATAAACCGTTATCCTTATTTAAAATCAAATCTGTAAATTTAAAAATAGCATGCACACAAGCCGTTATTCTTAATTGAAATCAAATCTGTCAATTTGAAAATAGCATGCACAAAAGCCGTTATCCTTATTTAAAATCAAATCTGTCAATTTAAAAATATCATGCACACAAGCCTTTATCCTTATATAAAATCAAATCTGTCAATTTAAAAATAGCATGCACACAAGCCATTATCCTTATTTAAAATCAAATCTGTCAATTTAAAAATAGCATGCACACAAGCCGTTCGTTCGTTTGTAGAGTATTACAGCCAACACTTCTTGTTGGCACGGGCCTTTCCCTTGGTCGGCCCGTAGGTGATCTGAAAAGATATAAGGTGGGTTATCAAAATAAAAGGAGATGGTATTAGTGATAGAGGGCCATCATTTCACGGATAGTGGTAGTATGAAAACTGGGGTGTAAGGCCTTGAAATGTAGAGAAAAGGATGCAGGTGGGGTTGTCCAACCCTTTACTCCTCTAGGGTCCCTGCGGAGAGATTTTTAGTGGTAGGTTAAGCTAAGAAAGTACAGAGGATGATGTGAATAGGGCCTTACGATGAAGGTATGGGATGGAGAGGTGTGAATGTGAGGTCTTTACCTTAGAGGAGGTAATTTTGAAAGCAACTGTGAGTGGGTGTCAAAGCTTTCCACAATTGCCTTTGCCAGTGTGGCCGCAGCTTTCCCAGCCTCTGGTGCGTTGGTGTCTACTAGTAGATCACCTCTCAGCTGTGCTGTTTCCCTGCATTCAAGTAAATAGTGCAGGAGGGCGTGTTGTGGCATGTCACCGCAGTGATCACATGGTCTTTGGATGTCCTCTCTGATTTCCCAGTTTGCCTTGTAACCCAGCCGGAGTCTGTGTATGCATACAGCCTGTTTCCTTGGGGTGTTTTTGTCTATGGGTGGGGGTTCTAGCTCCATGGCCCATTTGTACCAAGTGGCAG
Source organism: Palaemon carinicauda (assembly GCF_036898095.1). NCBI lineage: Eukaryota > Metazoa > Arthropoda > Malacostraca > Decapoda > Palaemonidae > Palaemon > Palaemon carinicauda. The sequence continues at coordinate 77,908 of NW_027171775.1, read as the reverse complement.
AGGGAGAGCCATTTTCTGCCCACATGTGTAGATTCTTGATTAGGTTGTCCTTAAGGTGTGTTTTTATTTTGTTTCTGATTTGTTGTAGTGCAGGCTGTATGTGCACCTGTATATTCTGGATGTGTCTGGTGCTTTTGGCTAGCTCATCAGCTTTTTCATTCCCTGGTATCCCTATGTGACTGGGTATCCAGTTGAATGTTACTAGCCTGTGTCTTTCATTGTGCTGATATAGGAGGGATTTGATATCAGCTATCAGGGACTTGTTTTCTTTGTTTTTGTCCTGCTGTAGGGCTTGCATTGAGGATCGTGAATCAGTGTGAATGACTACTGGTCCTTCCTCATTCTCAATGGAGTATCTTAGGGCTTGTTGTATTGCAACAAGCTCTGTCTGCAGGGTGGACACATTGTTTGATGTCCTGCAGCATGCTGTGAAATTGCAGGAGTGAACTGCAGCTCCCGCTGTTTGTGTTCCTGGATCCACTGTACCATCAGTATAGTAGATCTGTGCTCCTATGGTTTCTGCAGTTTGCATTGCTGCTGTTGCAGCATTTCTGAGTTCCTCTATGGTGCAGTTTTCTTTTGCCTTTGGGAGCTTGGTGTAGCTGAATTTTGCTACTTGTTTTTTCCATGGTGGAATGTGTTGGATACTCTGTGCTGTGTCTGGGTTCAGTTGTAGGAGTATTCCGGCCAGCCCAAGTCTCCTAATGTAGTTGCTGTGATCTTTGCCATAAGAGTTTGGGTTTTGAACTGCAGGATGTTTCTCCAGTTCCTCTCTAACCTTTTTTTTTGGTGATTGAGTCCCTGTTTGATAGAAACATCTTTGCAACTGTGCTTGCATTTCTCATTGCAATTCTATCTTCGAGGGTCGGTAGCCTGGTTTCCATCCTTAGATTGCACAGTCTTGTCCATAATGGAGCGCCTAGCATGAGCCTCATAGCATTGTTTTGAAATACTTCTACTTTTCCTTTTTGTATGTCTGTTAGCCCAGTGAGGGCTGGGGAGGCATATTCCACTAGTGCTCTGGTACAGGCTTGATAATATTTCATTTGGACATGTTCATTTGCTCCTTCCTTGAGGTTGCACATGTACCTCATGACTGCCGTTCTGGCATTTGTCCTTTCCTTGAGATATTTTATTTCATATCTAAAGGTAAGTTGTTTGTCTATTATTACTCCCAGGTATGTATATTTGTCCACCCATTCTAGGGGCTCCATTCCTATTGTGAGTGGTTGCAAGGGATTTGGGGCTTTGATTGACAGCCTTAGTTTTGCCAATGTTTATTTTTAGTCCAAGCTCATTGGACTTGTGGCTGATGGCATTGAGTGCTCTTTGCATTTTCATCGTCCTGACAGCTCCTCTAGCTATCACACATACATCGTCTGCATAGACAAATATGTCTACTCCTTCGGGAAGTTGGAGTGAGGCTATATTTTCCATGAGGATGTTGAATAGGAGGGGGCTTAGGATCCCTCCTTGTGGTGTGCCATTTTCCAATTCATGATAGGTAGAAACCACTCCTTGGAATTTGACTCTAGCTTGCCTTCCTAGCACATAGTTCTTTGTCCATGCTAGTAGGTGACCTTTGACTCCTTTTTCGGCCACTGATTGCAGCATTGCTGTTGGGCTTGCTAGTTCAAATGATTTCTCAAAGTCTATAAAGACTATTGTTGCCTTGTTTTGGTTTATGCAGCTTAATACTTCAGTAATGCATTCAGAGGTGCCAAGTCCTTCCTGATATGCATATAGCTGCTTGTGTAGGGGGCCGATTTTGTATTTGATTCTGTTTAGGACCATTTTTTCTCCTGTTTTTTCTATACAGGATACTAGGGCTATTGGTCTAGGATTGCTTGGATCCTTTGGCTTAGGGATTGGTTGTGTGTCTTGTTGTCTCCAGGCTTGAGGCCTTGTGTGCTCAAGGTGTGTTTTGTTTAATAACCTCAGGAATGCGGTTTCTCCTGCTGGACCCATGTGCTTGATCATTGTGTAGGTTATCTTGTCGGCCCCTGGTGCAGTATCCTTTCCTGCTTAAAGTACTGCTCTTAGTTCCTCAACTGTGTAAGGGGTGTCAGTATCATCCTGCTGTAGGCAGGCTCTGTTGATCTCTTCCCACCTGGCTGGCGCCAGTTGCTCCTGTAGCCTTCTGGTTTCAGGGGAGAGATTAGCTGACAATGTCCTGTTTGCAAAGGTTGTTGCAATTCTTTCTGCCTCCTCTTGTGGCTGTGGGTGTGTGGCAATTGGAGTCTTCTTTTTTCCGGCTATTTTGTGTAGCCATTTCCATAGCTCAGTTAGAGTTGTGTACCCTGACAGGTTTGAGCACCATTCCATCCATTTTTCAATTCTTATTTCATGGATTTTTTTATTTGTTTCCGTTTTGACTGTTTGCAGTAGTTCTCTGTTTTCTACTGTTGACCTTCTTCTGTATATTTTTGTGACTCTGTTTAGTCTGGTTTTCAAACTCCTGATTTCTGGGCAGTAGTACAAGGAGTCTTTGTATGTATAGTTGCTTCCTGTGGTTTTCAGGGGCATAGCTCTGTTGGCTGCATTGTGAAAGGCATCAACTAGATCTTTTTCTAGCTGATCTATGTCCTCTGAGGGAGTGTAGCTTGCTGCCCATTCCTCTATGGTTGTTTGAAAGCAGACCCAGTCTGCTAGGTCCTGGTTCCATCTTGGTGGGGGTGGTGGGATTGGAGGTAGTTGTTGCAAGTCCAATTCTGTCACTGTGGCAAAGTGATCACTTATCAGGGTTGAGTGTACTTGCCACTTGGTTAGATGTCTAATGGCTGTTGTGGCAAAAGTCAGATCCAGTCTACCACCTCTTATGTGTGTAGGTTGCCCTGTGTTTAGGAGGGAGACTCCTTCAAATTCATCCAGGGCGAAAGCTATGTGTTCCCCTGAGGGGTTTGTCATTGATGGGGATGTAGGTATGGGGTGATGTGCATTAAAATCCCCGCAGATAATTGTTGGTGTTCTTTCTGTGTGAGCAAAGAGTTGAGTTAGTTGTAATTCTCCTGTATCCTCCCTATGTAATTTTCTGTATATGTTGTATATGTCTATTTTTTGATTCAGTAATGTTATTGTTACTGCTAGTGTCTCTATGTTGGTGCCACAGGGAATAGGGTTGTGTAACCTTGTTGTTGGTATGCTAGTTTTAACTAATGTAGCTAGGCCTCTGTCTGTGCCTATCTGTGGTGCGATGTAGGCATTGTAACCTGGGATTTTTAGTTTCTTTCCTGCTGGAAGATTGGTTTCTTGTAGCAGGATGACATCTACATTCTCAGTTTTGCATACTGCAATTAGGGAGGAGATCTTTGATCTAACACCGGCTGAGTTCCAGTTCAGAACTCTTACTCCATGGTGTAGGTTAAAGAGTACTGTCTTGGGTCCCTAGGGGCAAAGGCAACTGCCTTGACCTCGGAGGATGAAGTGAATGAGGTGGATGGGGTGAGAGTGGATGATGGGATGATGGATGGGGTGAGTGGTATGATAGGTGTGGGGACTGAAGTAGAGGATGTGGAAGGTACGGGTGATTGAGGTGATGGAATGGTAGGTGTGGTTGGTGAGGAGTGAGAAGTGATCTCCTGGATAGCAAGAGAGGGGGATTGGGAGGACTTATTCTTGGAGAGCAAGTCATTTAGGACTTGTTCAATGCTGGCTGCAATTGTCTCAGCATTGATTTTTCCAGTCACGGCCTGTGTGACTAGTTCAGTCAGTTTATCCTTTAGGACCGTGGTCTTTATGAAGATGGTCCTGGGCAGTGGTTTTGGTCCTTCAGTTGGAGCCCTGGAGGTAGATCTGGCTCTGGGTTTTGACAATGATCTGGTTCTGGAGTTGGAGTGCCTGCTTAGCTCATCCTGGGTGTAGAATATCCTCCCGGGTAGAGGTTTGGGGGCCGCTCTTCCTCTTGATGGGTCCCTTTTGTCTTTGGGGAGGGCAGCAATTACCCTTGCTACCCTTTCAGGGCATCCCCAGGCCATTGCTGTATGCCCTTTCTTGCAATTAGAGCACTTCTTTACAGTGGGTATTCCAGCAGCCTTCTTGGGGTGCTTAAGGCTGCAGACTGCACAGGTTGGGACCTTTGCTTGGCATTGGTCCTTGTGATGCCCAAACTTCTGGCAGTTGTAGCATCTGAGGGGATCAGGGTAATACTTGTTGACCCTGAAGCTGCCGAAGATGCCTAGATCAACTCTTTGTGGGTGTGGACCCTTAAATGTTACTAGTATGGCTTTGGTAAGGAAGCCTGCCTTGTTCCGCATGCGTTCTGCTGCAGTGATGTTAGGTAATTTTAATAGGTGGCTTTCCATCATGTCAGTTGGGTAGCCAACCACAACTGCTTTTTTTAATTTTTCCTCCTCTTCAAGCTCTAGTAGCCTAATGTCTGAGGTGCTCCATAGGGTTATCAGGGCTATTGTGTCCCTGGTGGATATGGTCCACTACCCTTGCCTGTTTGGTTTGGCAATCATTTGTATATTTTTATGTTTATTTTCAAAGGCAGCAATAGCCTTGAAGGCCTCTGATGGGTTTCCAGCTAAGACCCTGAAGAAATAGGTCTTATTCTCTCTAGCTGGCTGGTTGTTGCTTCCTACGGTGAGGTTCCCTTGCTGGGTAGGCACATCATTCCTTGGTTGGTTCCTTCTAGGAAGTTTCTTCTTTCTCCTTACTTCCTGCCAAGGTAGGTTTCCTTCTCCATCAGTGTCGTTGTCAATATTTGTCCTTTTGCGGTTTGTTTGGTCCTGGTCCTGGTCCATCCGTTCTCGTTCCATGCGTTCACGTTCCATCCGTTCTCGTTCCTTGTTCATCCGTTCCTGTTCGGCTTCCATTTCCAGTTCCGTTAGACAGGGTTGCAGGTCAGGGTTCATCTCTATTTCACCAGAGCCCAGGGCTTCTAGCACGATTTCATATAGTTCATTTACTGATCTCCAAGATAAGTCCTTGATTTGAAGAAGGGTGAGTAGATCATCAAGGATCATACAGAAAGACAGACAGTGTGCCTGGTGGGGTTGTCCAACCCTTTAAGCCCTAAGGCCCCAAGCAAAGTTATAGTGGAAGTCGTAAAAAGTGAAATAAAGAATCTGGAATTAAAACAATTTTGTTAGTTATATGGGTAGAACACTGACTATCCTATTATTATTAGAGCAGTGCTGAAACTGGCTCTTTTTAGCTGTTTACTACCCTGCACAAATAGCTGTTGGGGAGCCTTCTTACTGCGTTCACGCACTAAGACGGCCCAGCAGTCTACTCCTGCAGGTAGGGAGGTTTAGGAATAAAAACACACACAGGAAAATCCTAAAATTTTATTTGTGCTAATTCCTATCTCTATCTGAGAGCTGGCTTATTTCGCCAGTTACCAAAGATCTAAACTATTTTCTAAAATCTAACAACTTGGCTTATAGGCGCCAAGCCTAACAGCCTTATGCCACTTGCCACAGACGGCAAAAGTGGGAGATTTTGACCCTTAGGCCCTTGTTTGTTGTTGTTGGGGTATTAAAGCCAACACTTGTTGTTGGCACGGGCCTTTCCCTTGGTTGGCCCGTAGGTGATCTGTAAAAATTTTTAAGGTAGTTGCATTAATGGAAATTTGAAAGGTTTTTAGTAGTAGAAAAAGATGTGGATAGGGTAAGGATGATGGTGGTAGTGGTAGAGGGCCATCATTTCTCGGATAGTGGTAGTTTGAAAAGTGGGGGTGTAAGGCTTTTGAAGATTAGAGAGAAATTGTGCAGGTGGGGTTGTCCAACCCTTTACTCCCTAGGGTCCCTGCAGAGAGATTTTAAGTGGTAGATTAGTTGAGAAGTGAAAGGGGGTGATGTGAATAGAGCCTTACAATGAGGGGATGAGATGGTGCATGGAATGAGGAGGTCTTACCTTGGTGGAGGTAGTGTTGAAAGCAACTGTGCATGTGTGTCTATGCTTTCGACAATTGCTTTTGCCAGTGTGGCTGCCTCTTTCATGGCATGTGGTGTGTTGGTGTCTACAAGTAGATCACCTCGTAGCTGTGCTGTTTCTCTGCATTCTAGTAGATAGTGCAGGAGAGCTTGTTGTGGTATGACATCACAGTGTTCACACCTTGTCTGGATGTCATCTAGGAGTTCCCAGTTTGCTTTGTAACCCTGCCGGAGTCTGTGTATACATACTGCCAGTTTTCTTGGGGTGTATCTGTCTATGGGAGGGGGTTCTAGTTCCGATGCCCATTTGTACCATGTTGCAGAGGGAGAGCCATTCTCTATCCTCATATGTAGTTCCTTGATTAGGTTGTTCTTGAGCTGTGTCTTTATTTTGTTTTTGATTTGTTGCAGTGCAGGCTGTATGTGTACCTGTACATTGTGAATGTGTTTGGTGCTTTTGGCTAGCTCATCAGCCTTTTCATTCCCTGGTATCCCGATGTGACTGGGGATCCAGTTTATAGTTACTAGTCTGTTTCTTTCATTATGTTGATGTAAGAGGATTTTAATGTCCGCTATCAGGGATTTGTTTTCTTTGTTTTTGTCCTGCTGTAGGACCTGCACTGAGGATTGTGAATCAGTATGGATGACTACTGGTCCTTCCTCATTTTCAATAGAGTATTTTAATGCTTGCTGTATTGCGACAAGCTCTGTCTGCAGGGTGGAGACATTATTGGATGTTCTCCAGCAAGCTGTGAAATTGCAGGAGTGAACTGCCGCTCCTGCTGTTTGGGTTCCAGGATCTACTGTACCATCAGTATAGTAGATCTGTGCCCCTGTTGTTTCTACAGAGGTTATAGCTGCTTCTGCTGCGTTTCTGAGTTCTTCTATTGTGCTGTTTTCTTTTGCCCTTGGGAGTTTGGTGTAGTTGAATTTAGCAACTTGCTTTTTCCATGGTGGAATGTGTATAGTACTTTGTGCTGTGTCAGGTTTTAGTTGTAGGATTGTTTCTGTAAGGCCAAGTCTTTTGATGTTATCGCTATGGTCTTTGCCATAAGAATCTGGGGTTTGTACTTCAGGATGTTTGGATAGTTCCTCTCTTACTCGTCTTTTGGTGATTGAGTCTCTGTCTGACAGGAACATCTTTGCAACTATGCTTGCATTCCTTAGTGCAATTCTGTCTTCGAGGGTTGGTAGTTCGGTTTCCAACCTTAGGTTGCAAAGTCTTGTCCACATTGGGGCTCCCAACATGAGCCTCATGGCATTGTTTTGAATCACTTCAATTGTGCTTTTTTGTAGATCTGTTAGACCCAGGAGTGTTGGGGCAGCATAGTCTACTAGTGATCTGGAACAGGCTAGATAATATTTCTTTTGGACGTGTTCATTTGCTCCATCCTTGAGCCTGCACATATATCTCATAGCTGCATTTCTGGCATTTGTTCTTTCCTTGAGATATTTTATCTCTTGCTTGAAAGTAAGCTGTTTGTCTATTATTACCCCGAGGTATGTGTATCGGTCCACCCATTCTAGGGGTTCCATTCCTATTGTGAGTGGTTGTACGGGGTTTGGGGCTTTGATTGTCATTGCTTTTGTTTTGGCAATGTTAATTTTTAGTCCAAGCTCATTGGATTTGTGGCTGATGGCATTGAGTGCTCTTTGCATTTTTATTGTCCTGACTGGCCCTCGAGCTATTACACATACATCATCTGCATAGATAAATATATTAACTCCTTCAGGTAGCTGAAGTGAGGCTATATTTTCCATTAGGATGTTGAAAAGGAGGGGGCTTAGAATTCCTCCTTGTGGCGTACCATTTTCCAATTCATGATATGTGGATATCACTCCTTGAAATTTGACTCTGGCTTGCCTTCCTAGCATGTAGTTTTTAGTCCATGCTAGTAGGTGTCCTTTGACTCCTTTTTTAGCTACTGATTGCAGCACTGCAACTGGGCTTGCAAGCTCGAAGGCTTTTTCAAAGTCTATGAAGACCATTGTTGCCTTGTTCTGATTTATGCAGCTTAATACATCTGTGATGCATTCAGAGGTTCCAATTCCCTCCTGATATGCATATAGCTGCTTGTTTAGGGGGCCAATTTTGTACTTTAATCTGTTTAAGACCATTTTTTCTCCTGTTTTTTCTATACAGGATACCAAGGCTATTGGCCTAGGATTTGTTGGATCCTGTGGCTTGGGGAATGGCTGCGTATCTTGTTGTCTCCAGGTTTGAGGCCTTATGTGCTCTAGGTGTGTTTTGTTTAGTAATCTTAGGAATGCAGTTTCTCCTGCTGGACCCATGTGTTTGATCATTGTGTAGGTGATTTTGTCAGCTCCAGGTGCAGTGTCTTTCCCTGTCTTTTGTACTGCTCTTAGCTCCTCAACTGTGTATGGGGTGTCTGTGTCATCCTGCTGAAGGCTGGCTGTGTTGATCTCTTCCCATCTTGATAGTGCCAGTTGCTCTTGTTGCATTCTGGTTTCGGGGGAGAGATTGATTGACAGTGTTCTGTCTGCAAAGGATGTTGCAATTCTTTCAGCCTCCTCATGTGGGTGTGGGTGTGTGGCAATTGGTGTCTTTCTCTTTTTTCCGGCTACTCTGCCTAGCCATTTCCAAAGCTGAGTTAGATTGGTGTATCCTGACAGGCTTGAACACCATTCCATCCATTTTTCAATTCTGATTTCATGGATTCTTTCATTTGTTTCAGTTCTGACTGTTTGTAGTAGCTCTCTGTTTTCTACTGTGGATCTTCTTCTGTATATTTTTGTGACTCTGTTTAGTCTGGTTTTTAGTCTTCTGACTTCTGGGCAGTAGTACCAGGAGTCTTTGTAAGTGTAACTACCTTGTGTTGTTTTTAGTGGCATAGCTCTGTTGGCTGCATTGATAAAGGCCTCAACTAGGTCTTTTTCTAGTTGATCTATGTCCTCTGGAGGAACGTAGCTGATTGCCCATTCCTCTATGTTTGTTTGAAAGCAGACCCAGTCTGCTAGGTCCTGGTTCCATCTTGGTGGGGGTGGTGGGATTGGAGGTAGTTGTTGTAAGTCCAATTCTGTCACTGTGGCAAAGTGATCACTTATCAGGGTCGAGTGTACTTGCCACTTGGTTAGATGTCTAATGGCTGTTGTGGCAAAAGTTAGATCCAGTCTTCCACCTCTTATGTGTGTAGGTTGCCCTGTGTTTAGGAGGGAGACTCCCTCAAATTCATCCAGGGCGAAAGCTATGTGTTCCCCTGAGGGGTTTGTCCTTGATGGGGATGATAGTATGGGGTGATGTGCATTAAAATCCCCGCAGATAATTGTTGGTGTTCTTTCTGTGTGAGCAAAGAGTTGAGTTAGTTGTAACTCTCCTGTATCCTCCCTATGTAATTTTCTGTATATGTTGTATATGTCTATTTTTTGATTCAGTAATGTTATTGTTACTGCTAGTGTCTCTATGTTGGTGCCACAGGGAATAGGGTTGTGTAACCTTGTTGTTGGTATGCTAGTTTTAACTAATGTAGCTAGGCCTCTGTCTGTGCCTATCTGTGGTGCGATGTAGGCATTGTAGCCTGGGATTTTTAGTTTCTTTCCTGCTGGAAGATTGGTTTCTTGTAGCAGGATGACATCTACATTCTCAGTTTTGCATACTGCAATTAGGGAGGAGATCTTTGGTCTAACACCGGCTGAGTTCCAGTTCAGAACTCTTACTCCATGGTGTAGGTTGAAGAGTATTGTCTTGGGTCCCTAGGGGCAAAGGCAATTGCCTTGACCTCGGAGGATGAAGTGGATGAGGTGGATGGGGTGAGAGTGGATGATGGGATGATGGATGGGGTGAGTGGTATGATAGGTGCGGGGACTGAAGTGGAGGATGTGGAAGGTACGGGTGATTGAGGTGATGGAATGGTAGGTGTGGTTGGTGAGGAGTGAGAAGTGATCTCCTGGATAGCAAGAGAGGGGGATTGGGAGGACTTATTCCTGGAGAGCAAGTCTTTTAGGACTTGTTCAATGCTGGTTGCAATTGTCTCAGCATTGATTTTTCCAGTCACGGCCTGTGTGACTAGTTCGGTCAATTTATCCTTTAGGACCGTGGTCTTTATGAAGATGGTCCTAAGCAGTGGTTTTGGCCCTTCGGTTGGAGCCCTGGAGGTAGATCTGGCTCTGGGTTTTGATACTGATCTGGTTCTTGTTCTGGAGTTGGAGTGCCTGCTTAGCTCCTCCTGGGTATAGAATCTCCTTCTGGGTAGAGGTTTGGGGGCCGCTCTTCCTCTTGATGGGTCCCTTTTGTCTTTGGGGAGGGCAGCAATTACCCTTGCTACACTTTCAGGGCATCCCCAGGCCATTGCAGTAAGCCCTTTCTTGCAATTTGAACACTTTTTCACTGTGGGTATTCCAGCAGCCTTCTTGTCAATGCACTCCTGTGTGGGGTGCTTAAGGCTGCAGACAGCACAGGTTGGGACCTTTGCTTGGCATTGGTCCTTGTGATGCCCATACTTCTGGCAGTTGTAACATCTGAGGGGATCTGGGTAGTATTTGTTGACCCTGAAGCTGCCGAAGATGCCTAGATCGACTCTTCGTGGGTGTGGACCCTTAAATGTCACCAGTATGGCTTTGGTAAGGAAGCCTACCTTGTTCTTCATCCGTTCTGCTGCAGTGATATTGGGTAATTTAACTAGGTGGCTTTCCATCATATCAGTTGGGTAGCCAACCACAACTGCTTTTTTTAATTTTTCCTCTTCTTTAAGCTCCAATAGCTTAATGTCTGAGGTGCTTCGTAAGGTTATCAGTGCTCTTGTGTCCTTGGTGGATATGGTCCACTGTCCTTGCCTGTTTGGTTTGGCAATCATCTGTATGTTTTTGTGTTTGCTTTCAAAGGCAGCAATAGCCTTGAAGGCCTCTGATGGGTTAGCAGCTAAGACCCTGAAAAAATAGGTCTTATTTTCTCTAGCAGGCTGGTTGCTGCTTCCTGCAGTGAGGTTTCCTTGCTGGGTGGGTACATCATTCCCTGGTTGGCTCCTTTTAGGAAGTTTCTTTTTTCTCCTCTCTCAGTGGGAGCTAAGTGAGGGCACACAAGCCGTTATCCTTATTTAAAATCAAATCTGTCAATTTAAAAATAGCATGCACACAAGCCGTTATCCTTATTTAAAATCAAATCTGTCAATTTAAAAATAGCATGCACACAAGCCGTTATCCTTATTTAAAATCAAATCTGTCAATTTAAAAATAGCATGCACACAAGCCGTTATCCTTATTTAAAATCAAATCTGTCAATTTAAAAATAGCATGCACACAAGCCGTTATCCTTATTTAAGATCAAATCTGTCAATTTAAAAATAGCATGCACACAAGCCGTTATCTTTATTTAAAATCAAATCTGTCAATTTAAAAATATCATGCACACAAGCCGTTATCCTTATTTAAAATCAAATCTGTCAATATAAAAATAGCATGCACACAAGCCGTTATCCTTATTTAGAATCAAATCTGTCAATTTAAAAATTGCATGCACACAAGCCGTTATCCTTATTTAGAATCAAATCTGTCAATTTAAAAATAGCATGCACACAAGCCGTTTTCCTTATTTAAAATCAAATCTCTCAATTTAAAAATAGCATGCACACAAGCCGTTATCCTTATTTAAAATCAAATCTGTCAATTTAAAAATAGCATGCACACAAGCCGTTATCCTTATTCAAAATCAAATCTGTCAATTTAAAAATAGCATGCACACAAGCCGTTATCCTTATTAAAAATCAAATCTGACAATTTAAAAAATAGCATGCACACAAGCCTTTATCCTTATTTAAAATCAAATCTGTCAATTTAAAAATAGCATGCACACAAGCCGTTATCCTTATTTAAAATCAAATCTGTCAATTTAAAAATAGCATGCACACAAGCCGTTATCCTTATTTAAAATCAAATCTGTCAATTTAAAAATAGCATGCACACAAGCCGTTATCCTTATTTAAAATCAAATCTGTCAATTTAAAAATAGCATGCACACAAGCCGTTATCTTTATTTAAAATCAAATCTGTCAATTTAAAAATATCATGCACACAAGCCGTTATCCTTATTTAAAATCAAATCTGTCAATATAAAAATAGCATGCACACAAGCCGTTATCCTTATTTAGAATCAAATCTGTCAATTTAAAAATTGCATGCACACAAGCCGTTATCCTTATTTAGAATCAAATCTGTCAATTTAAAAATAGCATGCACACAAGCCGTTTTCCTTATTTAAAATCAAATCTCTCAATTTAAAAATAGCATGCACACAAGCCGTTATCCTTATTTAAAATCAAATCTGTCAATTTAAAAATAGCATGCACACAAGCCGTTATCCTTATTTAAAATCAAATCTGTCAATTTAAAAATAGCATGCACACAAGCCGTTATTCTTAATTAAAATCAAATATGTCAGTTTAAAAATAGCATGCACACAAGCCGTTATCCTTATTTAAAATCAAATCTGTCAATTTAAAAATAGCATGCAAACATGCCGTTATTCTTAATTAAAATCAAATATGTCAGTTTAAAATATCATGCACACAACCCGTTATTCTTTATTGAAATCAAATCTGTCAGTTTAAAAATAGCATGCACACAAGCCTTTATCCTTATTTTAAATCAAATCTGTCAATTTAAAAATAGCATGCACATAAGCCGTTATTCTTAATTAAGATCAAATCTGTCAATTTAAAAATATCATGCACACAAGCCGTTATTATTATTCAAATCAAATATGTCAGTTTAAAAATAGCATGCACACAAGCCGTTATCCTTATTTAAAATCAAATCTGTCAATTTAAAAATATCATGCACACAAGCCATTATTCTTAATTAAAATCAAATATGTCAGTTTAAAAATAGCATGCACACAAGCCGTAATCCTTATTTTAAATCAAATCTGTAAATTTAAAAATAGCATGCACACAAGCCGTTATTCTTAAATAAAATCAAATCTGTAAATTTAAAAATAGCATGCACACAAGCCGTTATTCTTAATTTAAATCAAATATGTCAATTTAAAAATAGCATGCACAGAAGCCGTTATCCTTATTTAAAATCAAATTTAAAAATAGCATGCACACAAGCCGTTATCCTTATTTAAAATCAAATTTAAAAATACATGCACACAAGCCGTTATCCTTATTTAAAATCAAATCTGTCAATTTAAAAATAGCATGCACACAAGCCGTTATCCTTATTTAAAATCAAATCTGTCAATTTAAAAATAGCATGCACACAAGCCGTTATCCTTATTTAAAATCAAATCTGTCAATTTAAAAATAGCATGCACACAAGCCGTTATCCTTATTTAAAATCAAATCTGTCAATTTAAAAATAGCATGCACACAAGCCGTTATCCTTATTTAAAATCAAATCTGTCAATTTAGAAATAGCATGCACACAAGCCGTTATCCTTATTTAAAATCAAATCTGTCAATTTAAAAATAGCATGCACACAAGCCGTTATCTTTATTTAAAATCAAATCTGTCAATTTAAAAATAGCATGCACACAAGCCGTTATCCTTATTTAAAATCAAATATGTCAATTGAAAAATACCATGCACACAACCCGTTATTCTCAAAATCAAATCTGTCAGTTTGAAAATATCATGCACAGAAGCCGTTATTCTTAATTCAAATGAAATGTCAATTTAAAAATATCATGCACACAACCCGTTATCCTTATTTAAAATCAAATCTGTCAATTTAAAAATAGCATGCACACAAGCCGTTATCCTTATTTAAAATCAAATCTCTCAATTTAAAAATAGCATGCACACAAGCCGTTATCCTTATTTAAGATCAAATCTCTCAATTTAAAAATAGCATGCACACAAGCCGTTATCCTTATTTAAGATCAAATCTGTCAATTTAAAAATAGCAGGCACACAAGCCGTTATTCTTAATTAAGATCAAATTTGTCAATTTAAAAATAGCATGCAGACAAGCTGTTATCCTAATTTAAAATCAAATCTGTCAATTTGAAAATAGCATGCACACAAGCCGTTATCCTTATTCAAAATCAAATCTGTCAATTTAAAAATAGCATGCACACAAGCCGTTATCCTTATTTAAAATCAAATCTGTCAATTTAAAAATAGCATGCACACAAGCCGTTATCCTTATTTAAAATCAAATCTGTCAATTTAAAAATAGCATGCACAGAAGCCGTTATCCTTATTTAAAATCAAATCTGTCAATTTAAAAATAGCATGCACACAAGCCGTTATCCTTATTTAAAATCAAATCTGTCAATTTAAAAATAGCATGCACACAAGCCGTTATCCTTATTAAAAATCAAATCTGACAATTTAAAAAATAGCATGCACACAAGCCTTTATCCTTATTTAAAATCAAATCTGTCAATTTAAAAATAGCATGCACACAAGCCGTTATCCTTATTTAAAATCAAATCTGTCAATTTAAAAATAGCATGCACACAAGCCGTTATCCTTATTTAAAATCAAATCTGTCAATTTAAAAATAGCATGCACACAAGCCGTTATCCTTATTTAAAATCAAATCTGTCAATTTAAAAATAGCATGCACACAAGCCGTTATCTTTATTTAAAATCAAATCTGTCAATTTAAAAATATCATGCACACAAGCCGTTATCCTTATTTAAAATCAAATCTGTCAATATAAAAATAGCATGCACACAAGCCGTTATCCTTATTTAGAATCAAATCTGTCAATTTAAAAATTGCATGCACACAAGCCGTTATCCTTATTTAGAATCAAATCTGTCAATTTAAAAATAGCATGCACACAAGCCGTTTTCCTTATTTAAAATCAAATCTGTCAATTTAAAAATAGCATGCACACAAGCCGTTATCCTTATTTAAAATCAAATCTGTCAATTTAAAAATAGCATGCACACAAGCCGTTATCCTTATTTAAAATCAAATCTGTCAATTTAAAAATAGCATGCACACAAGCCGTTATCCTTATTTAAAATCAAATCTGTCAATTTAAAAATAGCATGCACACAAGCCGTTATCCTTATTTAAAATCAAATCTGTCAATTTAAAAATAGCATGCACACAAGCCGTTATCTTTATTTAAAATCAAATCTGTCAATTTAAAAATATCATGCACACAAGCCGTTATCCTTATTTAAAATCAAATCTGTCAATATAAAAATAGCATGCACACAAGCCGTTATCCTTATTTAGAATCAAATCTGTCAATTTAAAAATTGCATGCACACAAGCCGTTATCCTTATTTAGAATCAAATCTGTCAATTTAAAAATAGCATGCACACAAGCCGTTTTCCTTATTTAAAATCAAATCTCTCAATTTAAAAATAGCATGCACACAAGCCGTTATCCTTATTTAAAATCAAATCTGTCAATTTAAAAATAGCATGCACACAAGCCGTTATCCTTATTTAAAATCAAATCTGTCAATTTAAAAATAGCATGCACACAAGCCGTTATTCTTAATTAAAATCAAATATGTCAGTTTAAAAATAGCATGCACACAAGCCGTTATCCTTATTTAAAATCAAATCTGTCAATTTAAAAATAGCATGCAAACATGCCGTTATTCTTAATTAAAATCAAATATGTCAGTTTAAAATATCATGCACACAACCCGTTATTCTTTATTGAAATCAAATCTGTCAGTTTAAAAATAGCATGCACACAAGCCTTTATCCTTATTTTAAATCAAATCTGTCAATTTAAAAATAGCATGCACATAAGCCGTTATTCTTAATTAAGATCAAATCTGTCAATTTAAAAATATCATGCACACAAGCCGTTATTATTATTCAAATCAAATATGTCAGTTTAAAAATAGCATGCACACAAGCCGTTATCCTTATTTAAAATCAAATCTGTCAATTTAAAAATATCATGCACACAAGCAATTATTCTTAATTAAAATCAAATATGTCAGTTTAAAAATAGCATGCACACAAGCCGTAATCCTTATTTTAAATCAAATCTGTAAATTTAAAAATAGCATGCACACAAGCCGTTATTCTTAAATAAAATCAAATCTGTAAATTTAAAAATAGCATGCACACAAGCCGTTATTCTTAATTTAAATCAAATATGTCAATTTAAAAATAGCATGCACAGAAGCCGTTATCCTTATTTAAAATCAAATTTAAAAATAGCATGCACACAAGCCGTTATCGTTATTTAAAATCAAATTTAAAAATACATGCACACAAGCCGTTATCCTTATTTAAAATCAAATCTGTCAATTTAAAAATAGCATGCACACAAGCCGTTATCCTTATTTAAAATCAAATCTGTCAATTTAAAAATAGCATGCACACAAGCCGTTATCCTTATTTAAAATCAAATCTGTCAATTTAAAAATAGCATGCACACAAGCCGTTATCCTTATTTAAAATCAAATCTGTCAATTTAAAAATAGCATGCACACAAGCCGTTATCCTTATTTAAAATCAAATCTGTCAATTTAGAAATAGCATGCACACAAGCCGTTATCCTTATTTAAAATCAAATCTGTCAATTTAAAAATAGCATGCACACAAGCCGTTATCTTTATTTAAAATCAAATCTGTCAATTTAAAAATAGCATGCACACAAGCCGTTATCCTTATTTAAAATCAAATATGTCAATTGAAAAATACCATGCACACAACCCGTTATTCTCAAAATCAAATCTGTCAGTTTGAAAATATCATGCACAGAAGCCGTTATTCTTAATTCAAATGAAATGTCAATTTAAAAATATCATGCACACAACCCGTTATCCTTATTTAAAATCAAATCTGTCAATTTAAAAATAGCATGCACACAAGCCGTTATCCTTATTTAAAATCAAATCTCTCAATTTAAAAATAGCATGCACACAAGCCGTTATCCTTATTTAAGATCAAATCTCTCAATTTAAAAATAGCATGCACACAAGCCGTTATCCTTATTTAAGATCAAATCTGTCAATTTAAAAATAGCAGGCACACAAGCCGTTATTCTTAATTAAGATCAAATTTGTCAATTTAAAAATAGCATGCAGACAAGCTGTTATCCTAATTTAAAATCAAATCTGTCAATTTGAAAATAGCATGCACACAAGCCGTTATCCTTATTCAAAATCAAATCTGTCAATTTAAAAATAGCATGCACACAAGCCGTTATCCTTATTTAAAATCAAATCTGTCAATTTAAAAATAGCATGCACACAAGCCGTTATCCTTATTTAAAATCAAATCTGTCAATTTAAAAATAGCATGCACAGAAGCCGTTATCCTTATTTAAAATCAAATCTGTCAATTTAAAAATAGCATGCACACAAGCCGTTATCCTTATTTAAAATCAAATCTGTAAATTTAAAAATAGCATGCACACAAGCCGTTATCCTTATTAAAAATCAAATCTGACAATTTAAAAAATAGCATGCACACAAGCCTTTATCCTTATTTAAAATCAAATCTGTCAATTTAAAAATAGCATGCACACAAGCCGTTATCCTTATTTAAAATCAAATCTGTCAATTTAAAAATAGCATGCACACAAGCCGTTATCCTTATTTAAAATCAAATCTGTCAATTTAAAAATAGCATGCACACAAGCCGTTATCCTTATTTAAAATCAAATCTGTCAATTTAAAAATAGCATGCACACAAGCCGTTATCTTTATTTAAAATCAAATCTGTCAATTTAAAAATATCATGCACACAAGCCGTTATCCTTATTTAAAATCAAATCTGTCAATATAAAAATAGCATGCACACAAGCCGTTATCCTTATTTAGAATCAAATCTGTCAATTTAAAAATTGCATGCACACAAGCCGTTATCCTTATTTAGAATCAAATCTGTCAATTTAAAAATAGCATGCACACAAGCCGTTTTCCTTATTTAAAATCAAATCTGTCAATTTAAAAATAGCATGCACACAAGCCGTTATCCTTATTTAAAATCAAATCTGTCAATTTAAAAATAGCATGCACACAAGCCGTTATCCTTATTTAAAATCAAATCTGTCAATTTAAAAATAGCATGCACACAAGCCGTTATTCTTAATTAAAATCAAATATGTCAGTTTAAAAATAGCATGCACACAAGCCGTTATCCTTATTTAAAATCAAATCTGTCAATTTAAAAATAGCATGCAAACATGCCGTTATTCTTAATTAAAATCAAATATGTCAGTTTAAAATATCATGCACACAACCCGTTATTCTTTATTGAAATCAAATCTGTCAGTTTAAAAATAGCATGCACACAAGCCTTTATCCTTATTTTAAATCAAATCTGTCAATTTAAAAATAGCATGCACATAAGCCGTTATTCTTAATTAAGATCAAATCTGTCAATTTAAAAATATCATGCACACAAGCCGTTATTATTATTCAAATCAAATATGTCAGTTTAAAAATAGCATGCACACAAGCCGTTATCCTTATTTAAAATCAAATCTGTCAATTTAAAAATATCATGCACACAAGCCATTATTCTTAATTAAAATCAAATATGTCAGTTTAAAAATAGCATGCACACAAGCCGTAATCCTTATTTTAAATCAAATCTGTAAATTTAAAAATAGCATGCACACAATCCGTTATTCTTAAATAAAATCAAATCTGTAAATTTAAAAATAGCATGCACACAAGCCGTTATTCTTAATTTAAATCAAATATGTCAATTTAAAAATAGCATGCACAGAAGCCGTTATCCTTATTTAAAATCAAATTTAAAAATAGCATGCACACAAGCCGTTATCCTTATTTAAAATCAAATTTAAAAATACATGCACACAAGCCGTTATCCTTATTTAAAATCAAATCTGTCAATTTAAAAATAGCATGCACACAAGCCGTTATCCTTATTTAAAATCAAATCTGTCAATTTAAAAATAGCATGCACACAAGCCGTTATCCTTATTTAAAATCAAATCTGTCAATTTAAAAATAGCATGCACACAAGCCGTTATCCTTATTTAAAATCAAATCTGTCAATTTAAAAATAGCATGCACACAAGCCGTTATCCTTATTTAAAATCAAATCTGTCAATTTAGAAATAGCATGCACACAAGCCGTTATCCTTATTTAAAATCAAATCTGTCAATTTAAAAATAGCATGTACACAAGCCGTTATCTTTATTTAAAATCAAATCTGTCAATTTAAAAATAGCATGCACACAAGCCGTTATCCTTATTTAAAATCAAATATGTCAATTGAAAAATACCATGCACACAACCCGTTATTCTCAAAATCAAATCTGTCAGTTTGAAAATATCATGCACAGAAGCCGTTATTCTTAATTCAAATGAAATGTCAATTTAAAAATATCATGCACACAACCCGTTATTCTTAAAATTAAATCTGTCAGTTTAAAAATATAATGCACACAAGCCGTTACTCGTAATTAAAATCAAATCTGTCAGTTAAAAAATATCATGCACACAAGCCGTTATTCTTAATTAAAATCAAATCTGTCAGTTTAAAATATCATGCACACAAGCCGTTATTCATAATTAAAAACAAATCTGTCAGTTTAAAAATATCATGCACACAACCCGTTATTCTTTATTAAAATCAAATCTGTCGGTTTAAAAATATAATGCACACAAGCCGTTATTCCTAATTAAAATCAAATCTGTCAGTTTAAAATATCATGCACACAAGCCGTTATTCATAATTAAAATCAAATCTGTCAGTTTAAAAATATCATGCACACAACCAGTTATTCTTAATTAAAATCAAATCTGTTAATTTAAAGATATTATACACACAACCATTTGAATGTTCCTGTGCTTGAATTCAAAGGCTGCATTAGCCTCAAAAGCCTCGTTAGAGTTTCCAGCTATGACTCTGAAAAAGTAGGTTCCTTTTTCCCGAGATGGCTGGTTGCTGTTCTCAACAGTGGGGTTTCCTTGTTCATTAGGCATGGAGTCGAATCTAGGATTGTTTCTTTCTGGAAGTTTCTTCTTTCTGTTAACCTCAGTCCAGGGTTGGCTTCCTTGCTCATCGGAATCAGTGTCCAACGTGTTTCGTTTCCGGTTCATCGGGTCGGTCAGGCAGGGGGTCAGGTCCGGGTGCATCTCAACTTCGCCAGATGCCATGGCTTCTAACTCAATCTCTAAA
Source organism: Palaemon carinicauda (assembly GCF_036898095.1). Classification (NCBI taxonomy): domain Eukaryota; kingdom Metazoa; phylum Arthropoda; class Malacostraca; order Decapoda; family Palaemonidae; genus Palaemon; species Palaemon carinicauda. The sequence goes on along the minus strand of NW_027171775.1, from coordinate 57,975 downwards.
AGCTCATCTACAGGTCTCCAGGATAAGTCCTTTGTAGGTAGGAAGGTGAGGAGTTGATCGAAGATCGAAAAGATAGATAGTGTGTCTGGTGGGGTTGTCCAACCCTTTAAGCCCTAGGGCCCCTATCTAAACAAAGTTATAGTGGTAGGTAGAGGTACGAGATAAAAGAATCTGTAAAGAATTGTTATTATTGAGGGGATTCTAAACTATCCTATTATTAGAGCAGTGCTGGAACTAACTCTTTTTAGCTATGTACTATCCCGCACAAATAGCTGTTGGGGAGCCTCCTTACTGCATTCAAGCACTAAGACGGCCCAGCAGTCTATTCCTGCAGGTAGGGATGTTTGGGAATAAAACTAAACTCAGTGAAATCCTACAAATTTTATTTGAGCTAAATCCTAACTATTTGAAAACTGGCTTATTTCGCCAGTTAGCAAGGATCTAATCTATTACCTATAGCCTATCAACCCTGTGCCACTTGCCACAGACAGCAAGAGTGGGAAGTTTTGACCCTTGGTCCCTGCTTCAACTGGAATTTTAAGACCACAACTTAAATATATGGCACCAACCTCCATCAAGGTCCTTGGGGTACCCACCTCCCCTTCAGACATACCCCATCCTCCCCTCCTCCATTGCCTACCCTCCCCCAGACCCCCCACCCAAAATCAAAATCCTACAGATAATGAGTCACTTGAAGTAAACAGGATTATCGGATGGATGATTTACTTAGAAGATGATCCAAACTATGAGATACGCGTGATGTATTGGCTCATATCAGATGCCGTCTTACGCTATTCTTGGATCGTATAATAGAAGGTAAAGGATGAAGTAGACATAACTATGTAGCTCATGTGAGATTTCCGAGGTCAAAAAGAATAATATCAAGCAAGACTTAGATAAGTACATCTATTATCTTTCCTATATAATAAAGAAAAAATTGTCTGATTATATGTATGTATATGTATGTATGTATATATATATATATATATATATATATATATATATATATATATATATATATATATATATATATATATATATATATATATATACATATGCACATATACATATATACACACTGTATATTTCTTTCCTTTCACGTTTAGAAGATGGGGGGCGTGTTATTCATTACTTGGTGAGATGAGGTACTCTGATAGTTACACTTGGAAAGCACACTCATACAAATTGCCGAACCAGTGGGTTGCAGTTAGGAAAAGAGTTGAATCTGTGTGTGTATATCTATCTAGATATTTATGTAAATGTTGATGGGTACGGTAGTAGGATATTCAGATATTGCTTTTGAACTTGAATTGAAGAAATACACAAATCAGTTTAAGATTATAATTAAATCTGTCAATTTAAAAATATTATGCACACAACCCGTTATTCTTAATTAAAATCAAATCTGTCAATTTAAAGATATCATGCACACAACCCGCTATTCTCAATTAAAATCAAATCTATCAATTTAAAAATATTATGCACACAAGCCGTTATTCTTAATTAAAATCAAATCTGTCAATTCAAAAATATCATGCATACAATCCATTATTCTTAATTAAAGTCAAATCTGTCAATTTAATAATAACATACACACAATACGTTATTCTTAATAAGATTGAAATTAAATATGTCAATTAAAAAAGAACATAAGCCTATACACAACCCACTGTTTTTAATAAGATTAAAATTAATCTGTCCATAAAAAACACATACAAACAACTCTGTTCTTTTTAATAATATTAAAATCAAACCTGTCAATTAAAGCCAAATAACCGTGTTAAGCAAATCCTCCCGTTAAGTTAATAAACAGACGACTCAGGCAGCCGAAGGCGGAATAAAAGGGATGTAATGGCAGGGAAATTATCAGTAAATGTGGCAGTCATTCTCAAAATATCTCTGCTAACATTTTATTATTATTATTACCGCCATATCCAGTTTTTGCGGCAGCAAGATTATGGTGGTCCTGGAGTGACTAGGAGGGGAGAGGGGGGGAGGGGGAGGGGGGAGGGGGAGAGGGGAGGGGGAGAGGGGAGGGGGGAGGGGGAGGGGGAGGGGGAGGGGGGGGGGAGTCCAGTGCGTTGCACAATTTGCCTGCGATTAATTGCTTAGAATGCCTAGTGCCTTTAGATGATTAGGGGGTTATTACCTTTCTTCTCTCTCTCTCTCTCTCTCTCTCTCTCTCTCTCTCTCTCTCTCTCTCTCTCTCTCTCTCTCTCTCTCTACATGGTTATCTGGATGGATTTCCAGTCACTAGATTGGTTTTAATTGACAGGTTTAATTTTAATACTAAAAAGAACAGTGGGAAGTTTTGACCCTTGGGTCCTGTTTCAACTGGAGTTATAAGACCACAACGGCTACCAGATTTTCCACAGGAGGATCTGTTAGTAAGGGAAGGTTATCTAGAGGAAGGCAAAGGCTAACTTGTCAAAGACAATCTCATATAGAAGGGGGCTGATAACAGCCTTCTTTCCTTCATTCCCATTGTTATTAGGCTACCGAGTAAATCCCTGTTAGGAAAGACTGTGTACTGCACATATAAAATGAGCCGGAAGAGCAATAAAATGTTTTATGGTGGTAGATAATGAATAGATGGTTAACACAAATTATCAAACATAATAGAAGAGGTTTGAAACAGGGGTGTGGAATCGCACTGAGAGATATTCTACTCTGACTCCTACAAATTTTAGATTTGCGACTAAAAAATAAAATAAAATAAAAAAATAAAATAACAACATTAGTAGAAATAGAAAACATTTATTTTTCCTTGAGAGTGATAATGAGTAAAATGTACAAGTGTCCATTTTTTTTTTTCATCCCTCAAATCTATGGTTTCCAGCAATTGGTGATAACATTATTTTGGAAAAGCAAAGCTAATGAATACTTTGATACGAGCATATCAGCTTGGCATGTAGACAATGTCAATGGATTTCTCAAAGTAAGGTTGATTGGTTCATTAATTGAAGTCTGGTATA
>NW_027171775.1:45000-47500 GCF_036898095.1 Palaemon carinicauda | reverse complement strand
TGTAATCAAAGCACATCCGGTACTCACCTCCCTCCTTCACTAAGACTACAGGAGAAGACCATGGACTATTACTGTCTTCAATTAAATTGTGCTCCAACATATACTCTACTTCCTTGTCAATAATCTCTCTTTTTACTGGATTGGTCCTATAGGAGGCTTGCTTGATGGGCTTAGCATTTCCCACTTCCACATCGTGACTCAATACATTGGTAAGCCCTGGAGAATCCTGAAATAATTCTGGAAAAGATTCACATAAATTTACCACAGACTCCCTCTGATCCCTTTCTAAGTGTAGCAAATTCCCAGACAAATTACTTAGCATTTCCTGATTATTTCTGGGTCATGGCATATCAATGCTGGGACCTAAAACATTGGGCTCAACCCTATTGAGTAATAAGATTGGTTCCTTACTCACACGCTCAACAAAAGGCTTCAACATATTTGCATGGCATAGTTGATACTTACGTCGCCTGTCTGGTGTTTCTATCAGGTAGTTAAGACTACTAACTACCTTTGCAACCTTCCATGGACCTGAAAACTTTGCCGTTAAGGGATTTCCTGGAATTGGCAGCAGAGCAAGTACCTTATCCCCAACCTGAAATTCCCTAACTCTGGTCTTTATGTCGTACTTTTCCTTCATCTTCCCCTGACCAATTACTAGATTATTCTTAGCAAATTCCCATGCCTTAGTTAACTTACTCCTGGACTCTCTCAAGAACTCTATCAAGCTTACGTTAGGGTGACTCCCCTCCCAACTCTCTCTTATCACATCCAAAGGACCCCTTACCTTGTGACCAAAAACTAATTCAAAGGGGGTGAAACCCATTACATCACTTGGTACAGACCTAAAAGCAAAAAGTAAATACGGGAGAACTTTATCCCATCCTCCCGGATTATAACCACAATATTTTTTTAACATGGATTTCAGCGTCTGATGGAATCGCTCAATCTGTCCCTGGCTTTCTGGATGGTAAGGCGATGACCTGATATGTTGAACCTTCAACTCCTGTAAACTTTTACAAAAATCTTTGCTTGTAAAATTAGTCCCGCAATCAGATTGAATCGTCTTGGGCAAACCAAACCTGGAAAAGAAGTTTGTTAATGCATTGATGACCTGCTTACTCTTAAAACTCCTCAAGGGCACTGCTTCCGGGTACCTAGACATTCGATCCATTATAGTTAGTATGTATTGATTACCACTGCTGGTTTTAGGCAATGGGCCTACAATGTCAATCAAAATTTCCTGAAAAGGTTCCCCTACTGCTGGAATTGGTTTTAAAGGTGCCTTAGGGATTTTCTGATTGGGTTTACCAACCAGTTGACAAGTTTTGCAAGAATTAACAAACCTTTTTACCTCAGATCTCATATTTGGCCAATAAAAGTGTTCAGCAAGTTTCCTAAAAGTCTTTCCAATTCCAAAATGACCTGCGAACACATCCTCGTGTCCCAACCATAAAATCTTGTCCCTATATTTATGGGGCACTACCACCTGTTTCCTTACCTCCCAATCATCAGATGGAACCACAGTTGACCTACTCACCCTCAGTAGGATGCCGTCTTCCCACAGATACCGAGGTCTACTCAAATCAGAGTCTACCTCCACTCCTAATTCTCCAAACTCCTCCTTCTGAGCTAACCTAAGTGATTCCCTATCCCACCCTACTGAGCTATCCCACTCAGAGACCAGACTAGGACTTGCAGAAGCACTTAACCCAGAAACCCCTCCCTCTGACAGCTCCTCTAGACTATCCAAGCCTAACCCTTCATCCTCTATCCCAGATGAATGCGCTGCCGAGCGAGTCACAACCATTACCGGTTCAACTTCACTAACGGGGTCAGCATACCTGCATTGCACAACCGGGCAATCACATACCGTACCTGCCTCTATATCGTTAGCCAACACAATATCAACATTGCTTATGGGTAATACATCCACCATTGCCAACTTCATAGGTCCATTAATCCACCTTGAGTCTACCCAAAACTCACCCAGAGGACACGCTACTACCGTATTAGGAAATCCACCTAATACTACATACTCTGGCTCCTCCTCTCTGAAGTCCCAGGGCAATGAGGACCGTAAGATTACCGACTGGGCCGCGCCAGTGTCCCGTAGTATTCTCACCCGCCTTCCAGACCCTGACCGGTCTTTAGCGAAAACCACGCCTTCTGCGACGTACTTACTGAAGCAACTACTTACCTGGGACCTGCTCCCAGCAACCTTACCAATCAAGCCTACCGGTTTTGACTTACCCTGCCCTTTCCAGGCAGTACAATCAGCCTTAACATGGCCCTTTTTCCTGCAGAAAAAACAAATGATTTCACTTCCACCCCTACTTGGTGATGACTTTGCCTTCTTTGGAGAACTCCCTCCATCCGACTTACCAGACGTTACCGCTGCTTTCTCGCCCTTCTTACCTTTATCCCATTTATCGAGTCTTGATGAAAAAAGATTAACTGACTTATGCGATAAAGTATATTCGTCCGCAGCAACCGCTAC
>NW_027171775.1:0-40000 GCF_036898095.1 Palaemon carinicauda | reverse complement strand
CAAACAAGCACACAAATAAACAAACTAAGAAGCAGACGAGAGGTGAATACATACCCTTCGATAAGGACCCATTAATAAAAAGAGCTTATTCATTGAATCTTAATAAGGAACCACTGTAAAGATCTAAGAACATTAAATAAGATTCCAAGAACTTTAGTTATAGATCTTGGCTTTAAATACTCCCTGGTGTAGCGGTTTCAAATTACCCCCTCCAAATCTTACCCCTCGGTAGTTTGAAACCGATTTCAGGGTACCGGGGGGAGGGGAACTTGAAACCAGTTTCAAGCTACACCGGGGGTAATTTGAAACCGGTTTCAAGCTACACCCGGGGGTAATTTGAAACTGGTTTCAAGCTACCCCCGGGGGTAATTTGAAACCGGTTTCAAGCTACCCCCGGGGTAATTTGAAACCGGTTTCAAGCTACCCCCGGGGGTAATTTGAAACCGGTTTCAAGCTACCCCCAGGGGGAATTTGAAACCGGTTTCAAGCTACCCCCGGGGGTAATTTGAAGCCGGTTTCAAGCTACCCCCGGGGGTAATTTGAAGCCGGTTTCAAGCTACCCCCGGGGGTAATTTAAAACCGGTTTCAAGCTACCCCCGGGGGTAATTTGAAACCGGTTTCAAGCTACACCGGGGGGTAATTTGAAACTGGTTTCAAGCTACCCCCGGGGGTAATTTGAAACCGGTTTCAAGCTACCCCCGGGGTAATTTGAAACCGGTTTCAAGCTACCCCCGGGGGTAATTTGAAACCGGTTTCAAGCTACCCCCGGGGGTAATTTGAAACCGGTTTCAAGCTACTCCCGGGGGTAATTTGAAGCCGGTTTCAAGCTACCCCCGGGGGTAATTTAAAACCGGTTTCAAGCTACCCCCGGGGGTAATTTGAAACCGGTTTCAAGCTACCCCCGGGGGTAATTTGAAACCTGTTTCAAGCTACCCCCGGGGGTAATTTGAAACCAGTTTCAAGCTACCCCCAGGGGTAATTTGAAACCAGTTTCAAGCTACCCCCAGGGGTAATTTGAAACCAGTTTCAAGCTACCCGCGGGGGTAATTTGAAACCGGTTTCAAGCTACCCCACTGATTTCAAACTACCCCCTTCCTTTTTGCCCTGTATCTCGTCATTTGTTAATATTAATCAATTGTTTTTGACCACAGTCGGCACAAAATCATTAGGTTACATCGACTGGTATAATTTATTGATGTTATGTCTTTATCTTTTATTGTTTTGTTCTTCTTTGCGATTATTATACAAGTACAGTGATGAAAGCACGATCGATAGGGCTATCATATACATGTTATTTCTTTTTCCAAAACGAACTCAGGACACATTCCATTTGTAAATTTCATGTTGTTTTTATCTGATTATCTTGTACGTGGTAGTACTGTAAGTCACTGATCTCTGGTGTGTTGGGATGTATACAAATCCAGGTTAACCTGATGATCCCGATCACAGCATCACTTGTCCAAATGTCGTCAGTATGGCTGCTGAACGTAAATCAGACAACCTCGATATCATTGACTAGGACTACGCAAGGTCTTGGGATTACGTAGTGAACGCCAAGTACCCTCAAGAGGCTTCGGAAAACTAAAAAGTCTATATTTGTTAAATTTACTAAGGCCGATGTGTATCTAAAGACAAAAACACATGGTGCCATATTTTCGTCTTGGTAGTATACCTTCTTCCTCACTAAATTCTTGCAGTGATCTGCTTTGGGAATCGACCACCTATAAAAAAAATATCATCTTCCCTGAAGGCCAGAGCCAAAATGTCTTTGTTTTCTTTTGTCCTATTGTCTCTAACAATAGGTATTTTATTATTTTTGTTGACAGATCAACATGCTCGATATATTTTCTTGTTATCAGTTTGCTTTTATTATTTCTCTAATGATACAATACCCATTTGGCTTCTCGTTATATCCTTCCTTTATTTCTTTTTCCTTATTTGTTTCTCTTCCCAGTAGGGTTGAAGCTTGGCTAATAATAATAATAATAATAATAATAATAATAATAATAATAATAATACAAACAATTCTATACATCTAAATATTATTTTGAAATTAGTCTATGGACAGAGCAAAACTTCTTTGCTGATACAGATGACAACATAATTTCCAAGAAGATTCGTCATCAGAGGACTCTAGACTTATTACTGAGGAATCAATATATTTATCGATCACCACGTCTTGCTTTGCATCGTCCTCCTGTAATTTTTCGGGGTGTTTTACGGTATTCACCCCAACACCCCCCCTCCCTTTTTTGTCGCCGATTGCACTGATTCTTTTAAAAGTAGGCCTACCCTTAAATCTACGGTTTTTTTTTTTTTGGCTACATAGGTATTCACTTGTGCCCAAATATGTTGCACTGGATTATATTGGCAATAGTATGCAGGAAGACGTATAACCTTTTAACCATTTTCAACCGTAATTTTAGCAATCACGTGAGGTTTTTATCAATATTCAGAGAGTATTCCTTGACCATTTCCAAAAGTTGGCATTTCAACAGTGTCTCTTGGTGATACGCCTTTTTGATGAGCCATTATTTTATCTGTCTCTTGTTTGAGGCTGTTGGAGGTTTATCTAATTTTTCACCATGATAAGATTCGTTACCATTACAATTATGGAAGATGGGAATATATTCGGTAGCAATTGCTTAAAGAACCATTGTTCAAAATTACGTCACTGTTCATTTGATTGTAATAGTAGTTTTGCTTAAATTGATTGCTTCTGTTGTGTGAAAAATTACTTTAGAAACATCAGTAACAGGACCTCCTTTCTGTCTTTCTAAAGCAAAATATTTTGAAACATTACAAACAATCTCTCGTGCTTGTCAAGTAAGTAGCCTACTGTTGCTCTGTATGGGGATGGATGATCTTCCATTCTGACTGACAAAGTTTATGATGTTTTTTTGTGTCTCCCTTATTGGCTATAATCTTTGAGGCATCCATCTCTCTCTCTTTCTCTCTCTCTCTCTCTCTCTCTCTCTCTCTCTCTCTCTCTCTCTCTCTCTCTCTCATCTGGTTGTGGGGCTCAAGCAGCAAGCTACTTTCGTCACAGGTGGTTCCTGCTAGTACCTGCCCGCAAGGGATATTTTCTGACCAAAGCCAATTAATGGATGTCCATCGCTGACCTGTGAAACTATATCGGAAAAATGGCAATTTTGCAGCTTGTTTCTTTAAAGTACGACTGAATAATGTTTCAAAAGTATAATAATTAGAAGCTGAGATTTGATATGATTAAAGTTTAGCATTTAAATTAATTGTATTCATTATAACCATCAAATGGCATCCTTCTCTCTTTATTTTCGAAAAACAATGTCGGAAATATGCCAATGTGTGTTTTTTGTCTTTACGTACATCTCAAGCTTCTTTGTAAATTTGACAGAGTAAAGCAACAAAATACACGTCTCGTTGTGGATTTTTGTGTCAATTTCTCCACGAATATTACCGTGTGAAACTCATGCCCCTGAAGCACATGAATTGAATCTATTTGAGATGATAAAAGAAAACAGTTCTCGACAATCACAATAATTCTCTACCTCGGCGTTGTCACAAAACCTTGAATGACAGAGTCCTTGGATTCTAACGTGTCGTATAGTTTAATATTTTGTCTTAAATACGAAAATAAACTTTGATTCTGCTAATGCGAAGTCAGCAATAAATGCATGATGCATATGTGCACTGTCATAAATTATTTTCTATTCCGATAAGGGGGTAACTTGAAAACAGAGGGGGTAGCTTGAAACCGGTTTCAAGTTACAGGAGGGGGCGGGGTAGCTTGAAACTGGGGGTAGCTTGAAACCTTTACACCGTGTCCTTTTCTTCAAACACAAAAAAAAAATCCCAGAATTCCCGCCCCAAAAGCTTCTTTCAAAGCTTGGAAAAGACCGAAAGCTTCTTTCAAAGCTTGGAAATGACCGAAAGCTTCTTTCAAAGCTTGGAAAAGACCGAAAGCTTCTTACAAAGCTTGGAAAAGACCGAAAGCTTCTTACAAAGCTTGGAAAAGACCGAAAGCTTCTTACAAAGCTTGGAAAAGACCGAAAGCTTCTTACAAAGCTTGGAATAGACCGAAAGCTTCTTACAAAGCTTGGAAAAGACCGAAAGCTTCTTACAAAGCTTGGAAAAGACCGAAAGTTTCTTACAAAGCTTGGAAAAGACCGAAAGCTTCTTACAAAGCTTGGAAAAGACCGAAAGCTTCTTACAAAGCTTGGAAAAGACCGAAAACTTCTTACAAAGCTTGGAAAAGACCGAAAGCTTCTTACAAAGCTTGGAAAAGACCGAAAGCTTCTTACAAAGCTTGGAAAAGACCGAAAGCTTCTTACAAAGCTTGGAAAAGACTGAAAGCTTCCTACAAAGCTTGGAAAACCACCTTGGAAAATTTCTGCCCGGTTGTTTCTCCAGAAGGTCCACAGGACAAAATTTCATAAAGAATTTTAGAGAAGAAAAGAAAAGAGAATAAGAAAGGGAAGAGTGAAATAGTGGGAACATTTCCCTTTTTTTCCCTTTCTACCTTTCCCTTTTCTATCCGGCAGCATTTCAATGAGACACAAATTGGACAATGGGTGATTTTTCAAACCTATTCGGTAACCAGTGGTGGTTTTGTTAGCGTTCATAAAAATTGAAAAGATTTACATTCAAACGGATGGTGTCGAATATCATCAATATCAATGTATTAATAAAAAAAGGAAAACCTCAATGTTTATGATTCAGAGAGGAATGCGGTAGAAGTGCGGTATTGATGACAATTACAGAATAATTAGCACTAATTATATTCAAATATGCTATCCCAAAGATTTCAAGATGAACATACTGTTTACTGTATACCACCGTGTACATTTGCAAGAAGGAGAGAGAGAGAGAGAGAGAGAGAGAGAGAGAGAGAGAGTTACATATACCACTGCTATTCGTCGAGAGAGAGAATATATATACCGTTGCCATTCGTCATATCTCCAAGCAAGCATCAGGAGGGGAGCGGCGAGTCAGAATCAACAGCCACCTAACCATAAATTAAACATACATATGTAAGTACGTGCAAGAACGAAAAGGAGAATGCGATGAGGGGCGGGTGGGTGGGGGGTTTTATATATGGTGGGGCCGGTTTCACGTATCCTACCCAAACTGTCACGACATAACGGTAAATGTACCCATCCCTCTAAACCACAGGTTCTCAACTGGGGTCCACATGGACCCTAGGGGTCCAAGCAATATTTTTGGAGGTCCACAGGCAAAACATAACAAATTGGAGGTCTACAGTGATATTTTGGTGGTCCATGATGAAAACCAACTCATGATGGTTCTTATTATTAAAAATTTAATTTCTACTGCAATTTTGGTTGGACGATTTTACAAGGTCAAGAAAGAAGTGGCAGCTGCCTTCCTAAATCGGTTGGACTATAATCTCCTTAGGGAATTTATTCCAGAAATACTTCCATCTGTTGAATCCTCCTATATTTGACCCGAAGAAATAAGGCCGCTGAAATCTTAAATGTTAGGGGAAAGTCATCCTTTTCGACCAAAAACAATCTGACCAAGCTTCAAGTTAATCCTCTGCCCTAATTAAGACCTTGGTGCTATTGAGAAACCCCTATCGATAAGGGGTACTGACCCAGGACCGCTAATCTATGATTATAGGTAGCAGTGACCATTATTGGTCATTTCAAACAAGAATTAAGTAAAAAAGGACAAATATCACAAAAAATTGAATACATATATATATATATATATATATATATATATATATATATATATATATATATATATATATATATATATATATATATATATATATATATATATATATATATATATATATATATATATATATATATATATATATATATATATATATATATATATATATATATATATATATATATATATATATATGTATATATATATATATATATATATATATATATATATATATATATATATATATATATATATACATAAAGTATATGGTAAATTGACCTGCTTAGTCAAGAGTGAGGAAAAATTCTTTGCGTTGAGACAATAAGGATTACTGTGCCCAGGTGTTTAAGTGCCCTATGTCAAATCCTGTGGATCAACTATAGGGAAATTTATTAAAAAGGGAATTCATCCAAGCAGTTGACTTTAGTCTAACGTTGAACTCCATCGTGGAAAGGTATCTATCTATCTATACTAGGAACTTCTTAATATCTCTATATTAAGAAGTTCCTAATATAGATATTCTATCGTATTTATTTTTTTTATTTCCGCATTTCAATAACGAAAAAATCCCTTCCCAGTATAAAAGTATAAAAAGACTGGAGAGAAAAATGGCAAATTTTTCCCGTTTTGATACAAATTTTAAATATCAATTCATGTTGTCAATTATCTGAATATAATTATCAGCTTTGAGGAAGTAGAAAATGTCAATGGTGACCCTAATGATAATAGAGAATGATTTGTATACTTTTTTTTTTAATCATTCATGTTATTTTAACAATAACATTTCGGTGCTACTATACTGTAGTGTGAGGTCTACCGCCATATGTCGCCTACCCAGGTGGAGGGTGAGGTCTACCGCACCTAACCATCGAACATGTGAACTGCCCAAATCCATCAAAAACGTGACCTGTCCACGTGACCTGCCCATATAAAAGTCAGCAAATGGATACTCCAACAATCATACATTCTGCTCCTGGTCAGTGACACCAACCTGAACGGACGTCTCTCTCCCAGCTCTCACCTAGCAGCCATTACCGCAGCTACGATCAGCTTGGATCCGGCGTGGACTCCAGCAGCAGTAGAGGGATTGCTCCCTTGCCAGTCAACCTTACCCCTCATCCTTATCCTTCCCTTCCCAGCCCCTCCAACCCCCTTACTCTCGAGTACTACTTGACTGTCTCTCTCCTCCTTGAACTTGTCTCTCTTCTCCAAATACTTCAATTCTAATTGCTACTAACCATCAGTAGCCCTTTTCCCCCGGAGTTGCCGTTGTGGTCTTAAAACTCTCTGGGGGCACTGGGTATTGCTGCAACGTCTAGGCTCATACTTCTTAGGTAGTGCCTACATAGGATAGGGAAATAGGAATAAAGCACTGCCTCCCATAAAGTGTTCACTAATACCTTTATCTATTAAAAAATCAGTTTTTTGGTTCTAGCGCCCATAATACTTAAAATTCTTAACTTTTTTTTGCATTTCCCTTAAAACGTTGATATTGCTCCACCCTCTCCCACTCTCAAAATCTCTGTCACGTCATTGCAACACCATTTTTTTTTTTTTAAGTAAAAAATTTTATCCCCCGAAAAGTTACGTGAAACCCCGTAGAGTTTATTTCCACTTATTTTTCCCCATAAGAATACTTAGGAGTTAAATTTCCCTTAAATGTAAATTTTTAAATGCATATTACTTTCTTTTCTTCACTACTATGGGGAAAGTGAAGATTAAAGATACTAGTCAGGGATCTGACAATGATGCCCGAAGGAAGGCAGTATGGAGTATCCTACAGGATAACTCCTGTTTCATTCACAAGTTGACTACAGTCAACAATACTTACTTGGCTATAGCTGATGAAGCTACCATTGAAAAGATCATTCTTCCCAAAACGAAGGATGCTTTCCTTAGCAGGAACTTTGAGGTCCTAGACCCTCCTCATCTCAATGCCCTTCGTACCCTGGTCATTACGCAGGCTGATGACATAGTATATGACCAATCTAAAGATGAACTCAAGGCTGAAATTGAAAGTAGGAATAGTGTTAAGGTAAATAAGGTCTTCAAGTTACCTAACACCAAATCGACCTTTAAGGTACAACTTGAGACCATTCAAATGGTGAGGGACTGCCTTACTAAGGGTTTGCTCATTTCTAGCCAATCTTTCCCCCCCAAATACCTGGCCCGGGACGTATTTGTCTCCCTGTCTCAATACATGAGATGCTACAAATACGATCACACGAAAAAGGACTGCCCTCAACCATCCACGTATACGATATGCTCGCTTTGTGCCTCAGTGGATCACTTTTGGACTAATTGCAACAATCAGCAAAGCCATAAGTGTATCACCTGCAATGGTGACCATCCTACCATGGCAGCAAGATGCCCCACCCGGAAATCCATGGTTAAGGACCAAGCAAAGGTTCTTAGAAGCCAACAATCAACTGTCACACCAAATAAGACCTTTGCTCAAGCCTCAGCCCCCTCCAATCTTAACTCCTCCTCTCAACCTTTATTCAGCAGTACTACCCTTCAACAGCAGACAGTCATGAACACTGCACTTATCATGGCTAACCTCAGTGAAGCAGTGGAGCCAGGGACATTCCAGTCTATGGTTGATTCTTTCTATAAGGCCAATGGACTCCCATTGGTCAAAATTCCCATCGAGGCTATCAATTTAGCCAATAAGGTCTCAACTATGCTGAAGTCAGACAGTGTACATGCCAATAGCCCTCAGCAATCTGTGGTAGTTAACGAGGAAATGGAAACTGATGAAGCCAATGGGAAAAGAGCACTGAGTGACGCAGATTCGGATATATCAGAGCCTGCTAATCCTGCAAAAAGACAACCACAGCCCTCCACCTCAACTTCTGAACCTCTGGACACTGAATTGCTAGGAGCTACTGCTCTCCCTCCCCTTCCTCCAATGAAACTAGCACCTCCTAAGGTTGGTCTAAAATTATATACTTCCATCAATTTATCAAACCCCCCTGAATCCGCATCTCATGACCAAATTAAGAAAATGATTTTTGAGACCAACACTATGAAATACTTATACACAGAAAAGTTAGCAAACTCCACAGTGGTTCAATTCATTAACAGTGGCTCTATTGAACTGGACAAGTACCTCTCCAAGATTGCCCGGGTCACTCCAGATAGGTTCAGTAGAATAAAATCAGGCTTCTTCGATCTAACCAAAGGACGATTACCATAATGGATTCCCTCACAGTGATTCAGCATAATGTATTAAAGTGGACGTTCCTCAGGTGTAAGGAACTTGCTAATATCTACTCCTCCCTCTCTCCTCACCTCATACTTCTTAACTAAACAGGAATTCCTGACTCTACCCGTATCAAGATCTGGAACTATAATGTGTTCCAGTGCAACACCTCTGGTGAACAGGGGGCTGGTACAGCAATAGCGGTTCGGCGGGATGTTGCTGTCAAGTTAATTGATGGTTTCAATCACGATCTTATCGCTGTCGAAATACAGACTGTTCGGGGACCAATTATAGTCGCCACGACCTATCTGCCCCCAAGGAACCCAATATTTCCACAGCAAGATATATTATCATTAATGAGACGTAACATCCCGGTCTATCTGCTGGCTGATCTTAATGCAGCTCATCCAGCCCTTGGTTACAACAGAGTCAACCCTATTGGCACATTAATCAATGGCCTGTTGAATAGAAACCTTATAAGGTTCTTAGGACCAGATTTTGATACGTATTTTACCAGAAGAACCTCTAGTAAGCCAGATATTCTGCTCTCAAATAGATTTCATATGTTTAATTACTCCCTTACTCAAGGCCCCTTAACCACTTCGGATCATCTTCCCATTATTTTTAAACTTTCTGTGAGACCCATTATGGTGGTTGCTAATCCAACTATAGATTTGAACAACGCGAACTGAGAACGTTTTAAGGACACTCTTGATGACTCTCTCTCTACTTTTGACGAACCCGATAACATCTTGAAGGATAAATCGTACATAGATGATAAGATAGCTTTTTGGTATAGGATGATCAAGGAAGCCTCAGAGCTCCATATCCCATTTAAAACTTTCAGGATATTACCTTATACTAAAGAAACAGATTCCCTAAAGTTACTTCAGATCCGTTTTAAGCATGCCCTGAATTAGTTAACAACCGAGGCCCCACGCATCAACTTTTAGAGTATATTCATAATATACAAGAACGTATTAAAATAGAATCAACTGACCTCATTAATTCTACTTGGGAGGCTCTGTTAGACAAATTTGAAGGCTTTTATAAAGATTCTGCAAAATTTTGGAAAATGATCAGGAAATTGTTGGGCTCAACTTCTCAACCAATAGCATACATCACCCATAATAACGAGAAGATCTATTCATCTCAAGATCAGGAGGTGATCTTCAGAGGCTTCTGGTCCAAAATCTTTAGAATAGACCCAGTAGAAAATCTAAGGTTTGACCAACGACATGAGCAGCATGTCACTGAGTCAATCCGTGAACATGCTGATCATATAATACTTTATGATTCAGTAGATCTTGAGAGACTTGACGAAGATGACCCTTTCCTCAAACCTATTCAACTTCAAGATATTATTAAAATAATCAAAAGTTTTAAAAACAAAGCTCCAGGCCAGTCTAAAGTAAATAAACTTATCCTTAGTAATTTGCCAAATTCGATGCTCTCTTTTCTTTGCAACATCTTCAATGAAACTTTTAGTATGGGTTATTGGCCAGATTATTTAAAAAAAGCAATACTTCCCTTTGTGGGGAAAAAGGGCAGAGACCTCACCTCAGTCTCTAACTATAGACCTATTTCGTTATTAGAGACACCGGGTAAGATACTTGAGAAAATTATTAAAGAAAGATTGGAGGATTTCCTTGAGGAAAATTTACTTAACAATAACTATGAATACTGATTTACAAGGGGTAAAGGGACCCAACTTGCATTAGCTCGTCTTTACGGATACATTGCGGTCAAGTAAAATCTTGGGGGTCGTTGTAACCTAATATCTAGGGATGTCAGCCGAGCTTTTGATAAGGTATGGCACGATGGCCTTAAATACAAGTTAATAGAAGCACAACTCTCAAATCTAGCTACTAGGCTATTGTGTAACTTTCTTGATAATCGAGTGGCCATGATCAAGACTAAAGAATATATTGGACCAGAGTTTCCACTACTATCTGGTGTTCCTCAGGGCAGTGTTCTCTCTCCTTCACTTTACAATTTTTATATCAGAGACACCCCTCCTCCTGCTCCTGGTTGTCTGCAAATCATGTTTGCAGATGATCACACCCAGGTAATATCTATTCCTAATAAGAACAAACGCATGCTGCAAATTAAAACAGTCAGGGAAATACAAAAAGTAAATAATTACGAAAAGAAATGGAAAATAACAACAAACTTGAACAAATTCCAGCTCCTCCCCATTTCAGCTCGCAGTCCTGCAGAAATCATAGTTGACAATGTTAGAATTTCATTCAAACAAAAGGCCACAATACTTGGGTGTAACTTTAAGAAATCAGGTATACTTTCACACGTCAGAGAGAATAGCTGTTTCTAGAAAAACTTTTGATAAATTGCTACGGTTTAAATACTTATCAACTAAAACTCAACTCCGTTTATATAAATCTTTAGTAAGGCCACAGAGTACCCCACCATAATATTTGGAGCAATCAGCAAAACTTCTCTTAATAAAATGCAGGCAATTCAAAATAGGGCTTTGAGGAGAGCCTACAAAGAGAGCCCTCCCTATTACAATACAATTAGGGATTTACATGCTCATTCCAAATTGGAGCCTCTTAATGTCCGGTTTCACAGGCTTGGCCAGAAAACCTGGGACAAACTTGCTTCAGACGATGACGACCTTTGCACCCGAACTAGAACTCTCACTACTGAACATACTCGTGACCATTATTGGTGGAAGAGACTGGAGCCTGGGATCAATTGCGATCCTCCTAGGCCCAGATTAATTTCATCTGATTGATTTCATTATAGATTTATTTTGCAATTAAATTGTAATTTCATTTAAACATTACTTCATCACTTTAAAAAACCTTCATTAACCATCATACCCTACTCAAACAACATAATGGTGACAGTCACTCAATCAACGTAATGGTGACAGTCGATTGGTGTCCTTTTGCTTGGCATGAACCAAAAAACTTTTCCTATTCCTTCCTGTCTCGTCCTGTCTCGAAATAACTCTACTACTATCTAATGTCGCACGAGGGTCTGCCCCTCTCTTTTTTTTCTTTCCCTGTACTTCATTTCCCCCCCCCCTTTTCCCTTCTCCTTTCCCATCCCAGGTACCTGCCCTCGGGCTATAAACTGGATTGTATCCAGGGGTACTTATCCTATCCCCATATTCCCCACTTCCCTGTCCTCATCGTACTGGTACTGGTCCAACAATCAGTTCTCACTCAGCTCCCACTGAGAGAGGACCTACTGCTGCTGCTCCTGCCTCCTGCCTTCCTGCTGACTGCCGACTTCTCCTGCTGCTGCCGACTGCTGCCTGCTCCCTCTTCACTTGCTGATATATTCAGCCACCTGAAGAGATCGCCGCCGCCGCTAAATAGCCGACGTTTTTCGCCGATTTTTCGCCGAATTCATCGCCGATTTTCGCCGTTTTTTCGACGATTTTCGCTGCAGTTAATGCTGTTTTGACAAGGGCCTTGCCCCTGAATAGGCTGTAATCAGCCCCCTCATATAAGAGAATCTACATTGACAATAAAGGCTAAGCTTTGCCTCTGTCTACATAACTTTATCTTACTAATAGATCCTCCTGTGGAAATTCTGGTAGCTGTTGTGGTCTGAAAACTCCAGTTGAAGCAGGGCCAAAGGGTCAAAACTTCCCACTCTCGACGTCTGTTGCAAGTGGCATAGGGCTGTTAGGCTTGGCGCCTATAAGCCAAGTTGTTGATTAGACATTAGGTATTTATTCTTGGTAACTGGGGAAAAAAGCCAGCATTCAAATAGAGTTAGGAGTTAGCTCAAATAAAAACTTTTTTTAGGATTCCACTGAGTTTGTTTATTACCCCCAAACCTCCCTACCTGCAGGAATAGACTGCTGGGCCGTCTTAGTGCGTCAACGCAGTAAGAAGGCTCCCCAACAGCTATTTGTGCAGGCTAGTACATAGCTAAAAAGAGTTAATTTCAGCACTGCTCTAGCAATAGGATAGTTAGCATATCCCCCATATAACTAACGAAATTGTGTTCCATTTTCAGATTCTTTATTTCGTTCTTATAACTCCTACTGTAACTTTGTTTGGGGCCCTAGGGCTTAAAGGGTTGGACAACCCCACCAGACACACTGTCTGTCTTTTCGATCTTTTGATCAACCCCTACCTCTCAACCTACAAAGGACTTATCCTGGAGATCTGTTGATGAACTTCCAGGAATAGAATTAGAAGCCATGGCTTCTGAAGAGGTGTTGATGCACCCGGATCTCCAACCATGCCCTGAACTGACCACAGACCCCACGAATAGGAAGAGAACGACCCTAGATACTGACTCAGACGAGCAAGGAAACCAAACCTGGACCGAAGTAAATAGGAAAAAGAAGCTACCTAGAAGGAATCATGCAAGATTTAATGATACAATGCATACCCAACAACAAGGGAACCCCAACGGACAGTTCAACCACCAGCCAGCTAGGGAAAACAAGACTTACTTCTTCAGAGTCCTGGCAGGAAACTCATCAGAGGCCTTCAAGGCAATTGCAGCCTTTGAGCAGAAACATAAGAAAATCCAAATGGTTGCCAAGCCAAACAGGACAGGCCAGACGACCATATCCACCAAGGACTCACAAGCTCTGATCACTCTAAGGAGCACCTCAGACATCAAGCTGCAAGTGCTCAAGGAAGAGGAAAAAATCAAGAAAGCAGTTGTGGTTGGCTACCCAACTGACATGATGGAAAGCCACCTGTTGAAACTGCCTAATATCACTGCGGCAGAAAGAATGAAGAACAAAGCAGGCTTCTTTACTAAAGCCATTCTGGTAACGTTCAAGGGACCACACCCGAAAAGAGTGGACCTAGGCATCTTTGGCAGCTTCAAGGTAAACAAGTATTACCCTGATCCCCTTAGATGGTACAACTGCCAAAGATTTGGACACCACAAGGACCAGTGCCAAGCTAAGGTCCCAACCTGTGCAGTCTGCTGCCAAAGACACCCCACACAGGAGTGTATCGACAAGAGGGCTGCAGGAATACCTACTGTTGCTAAATGCTCTATTTGCAAAAAAGGACACACAGCAATGGCCTGGGGATGCCCTCAAAGAGTAGCAAGGGTAATTGCTGCCCTCCCCAAGGATAAAAGGGACCCATCAAGAGGAAGAGCGGCCCCCAAACCTTTACCTAGGAAAAGGTTCTACATGCAGGAGGAGCTAAGGAAGCACTCCAGAACAAGATCCACTTCTAGAGTCAGATCCACATCAAGAGCTCCCAAACCTAAAACCCAAGGGCCAAAACCAATGCCCAGGACTATTTTCATTAAGACCACGGTCTTAAGAACCACCTTAACCAACCTAGTCACACAGGCAGTGACTGGTAAACTAAATGCAGAAGCTATTGCAGCTAGCATTGAACAAGTCCTGCTAGACTTCGCCTCCAAGACCAAATCCTCCCAACCCCCCTCTCATGCTATCCAGCAGATCACCTCTCACTCTTCACCTATCATTCAATCACCCCAATCACCTGTACCTTCCACATCCACAGCACCAGACCCCACCCCTATCATCCATTGCATTCCATCCATCATTCCTTCATCCACTCTCACCCCATCCACCTCATCCACTTCATCCACTGAGGTCAAGGCAATTGCCTTTGCCTCCAGGGACCCAAGACAGTACTCTTCAACATACAGCCAGGTATAAGAGTTCTTAACTGGAACTCAGCCGGAGTAAGACCTAAAATATCCTCCCTAATTGCAGTATGCAAAACAGAGGACATAGACATAACCCTGCTACAGGAAACACACTTAACAACAGAAAGGAAGATCAAAATACCAGGCTACAATGCCTACACAACACCACAGATAGGCAGAGACAGAGGCCTAGCCACACTAGTTAAAACAAGCATACCAACAACAAGATTACACAAACCCATCCCTTGTGGTATCAACATAGATAATAGCAGTAACAATAACACTACTGAATCAAAAAATTGACGTATACAACATATATAGGAAAATAAACAGGGAAGACACAGGAGAGCTGCAGCTGACAACTCTTTGCTCACGCAGAAAGAACATCAACAATTATCTGTGGGGATTTTAATGCACACCACCCCATTTTATCATCCCCATCAAGAACAAACCCCTCTGGGGAACACATAGCCTTCGCCCTAGAGGAGTTTGAAGGCGTCACCCTCCTAAACACAGGGCATCCAACACATGTAAGAGGAAGCAGACTGGATCTGACCTTTGTCACAACGGCAATAAGACATCTAACCAAGTGGCAAATACACTCAACCCTGATTAATGATCACTTTGCCACAGTAACAGAATTGGAGATGCAACAACTACCTCCTATTCCACCACCTCCACCAAGATGGAATCAGGATCTAGCAGACTGGGTCTGTTTCCAATTAGCCATAGAGGAATGGGCAGTCAGCTACATTCCTCCAGAGGACACAGATCAGCTAGAAAAAGACATAGTTGAGGCCTTTCACAATGCAGCCAACAGAGCTATGCCACTAAAAACAACACAAGGTAACTACACATACAAAGACTCCTGGTACCACTGCCCAGAAGTCAGAAGACTAAAAACCAGACTAAACAGAGTCACAAAAATATACAGAAAAAGATCCACAGTAGAAAACAGAGAGCTACTACAAACAGTCAGAACTGAAACAAATGAAAGAATCCATGAAATCAGAATACACCACTCTAACTCAGCTTTGGAAATGGCTACGCAGAGTAGCCGGAAAAAAGAGGAAGACTCCAATTGCCACACACCCACACCCACACGAGGAGGCTGAAAGAATTGCAACATCTTTTGCAAACAGAACATTGTCAATCAATCTCTCCCCTGAAACCAGAATGCAACAAGAGCAACTGGCGCCATCCAGATGGGAAGAGATCAACACAGCCTGCCTTCAGCAGGATGACACAGACACCCCATACACAGTTGAAGAGCTAAGAGCAGTACAAAAGACAGGGAAAGACACTGCATCAGGAGCTGACAAGATCACCTACACAATGATCAAACACATGGGTCCAGCAGGTGAAACTGCATTCCTAAGGTTACTAAACAAAACACACCTTGAGCACACAAGGCCTCAAACCTGGAGACAACAAGATACACAGCCAATCCCTGAGCCAAAGGATCCAACAAACCCTAGGCCAATAGCCTTAGTGTCCTGTATGGAAAAAAACAGGAGAAAAAATAGTCCTAAACAGGATAAAATACAAAATTGGCCCCCTAAACAGGCAGCTATATGCATATCAGGAGGGAATTGGTACCTCTGAATGCATCACAGATGTATTAAGCTGCATAAATCAGAACAAGGCAACAATAGTCTTCATAGACTTTGAAAAAGCCTTCGAGCTAGCAAGCCCAGTTTCAATGCTGCAATCAGTAGCTAAAAAAGGAGTCAAAGGACACCTACTAGGATGGACTAAAAACTATATGCTAGGAAGGCAAGCCAGAGTCAAATTTCAAGGAGTGATATCCACATATCATGAATTGGAAAATGGTACGCCACAAGGAGGAATCCTAAGCCCCCTCCTTTTCAACATCCTCATGGAAAATATAGCCTCACTTCAGCTACCTGAAGGAGTAAATATATTTATCTATGCAGATGACGTATGTGTAATAGCTCGAGGGCCAGTCAGGACAATAAAAATGCAAAGAGCACTCAATCCATCAGCCACAAATCCAATGAGCTTGGACTAAAAATAAACATTGACAAAACAAAAGTAATGACAATTAAAGCCCCAAACCCGGTACAGCCACTCACAATAGGAAAGGAACCCCTAGAATTCTATACATCTATACATCTAAATATTATTTTGAAATTAGTCTATGGACAGACCAAATCTTCTTTGCTGATACAGATAACATAATTTCCAAGAAGATTCCTCATCAGAGAACTCTAGACTTATTACTGAAGAATCAATATAATTATCGATCACCACGTCTTGCTTTGCATCGTCCTCCTTTCAAAGTTTGGAAAAGACCGAAAGCTTCTTTCAAAGCTTGAAAAAGACCGAAAGCTTCTTTCAAAGCTTGGAAAAGACCGAAAGCTTCTTTCAAAGCTGGGAAAAGACCGAAAGCTTCTTTCAAAGCTGGGAAAAGACCGAAAGCTTCTTTCAAAGCTGGGAAAAGACCGAAAGCTTCTTTCAAAGCTGGGAAAAGACCGAAAGCTTCTTTCAAAGCTGGGAAAAGACCGAAAGCTTCTTTCAAAGCTGGGAAAAGACCGAAAGCTTCTTTCAAAGCTGGGAAAAGACCGAAAGCTTCTTTCAAAGCTGGGAAAAGACCGAAAGCTTCTTTCAAAGCTGGGAAAAGACCGAAAGCTTCTTTCAAAGCTGGGAAAAGACCGAAAGCTTCTTTCAAAGCTTAGAAAAGACCGAAAGCTTCTTTCAAAGCTTAGAAAAGACCGAAAGCTTCTTTCAAAGTTTGGAAAAGACCGGAAGCTTCTTTCAAAGCTTGGAAAAGACCGAAAGCTTCTTTCAAAGCTTGGAAAAGACCGAAAGCTTCTTTCAAAGCTTGGAAAAGACCGAAAGCTTCTTTCAAAGCTTGAAAAAGACCGAAAGCTTCTTTAAAAGCTTGGAAAAGACAAAAAGCTTCTTTCAAAGTTTGGAAAAGACCGAAAGCTTCTTTCAAAGTTTGGAAAAGACCGAAAGCTTCTTTCAAAGTTTGGAAAAGACCGAAAGCTTCTTTCAAAGCTTGGAAAAGACTGAAAGCTTCTTTCAAAGCTGGGAAAAGACCGAAAGCTTCTTTCAAAGCTGGGAAAAGACCGAAAGCTTCTTTCAAAGCTTAGAAAAGACCGAAAGCTTCTTTCAAAGCTTAGAAAAGACCGAAAGCTTCTTTCAAAGCTTAGAAAAGACCGAAAGCTTCTTTCAAAGCTTAGAAAAGACCGAAAGCTTCTTTCAAAGCTTGGAAAAGACCGAAAGCTTCTTTCAAAGCTTGGAAAAGACCGAAAGCTTCTTTCAAAGCTTGGAAAAGACCGAAAGCTTCTTTCAAAGCTTGGAAAACCACTTTGGAAAATTTCTGCCCGGTTTTTTCTCTAGAAGGTCCACAGGACAAAATTTCATAATGAATTTTAGGGAAGAAAAGAAAAGAGAATAGGAAAGGGAAGAGTGAAATGGTGGAAACATTTCCCTTTTTTTCCCTTTCTACCTTTCCCTTTTCTATCCGGCAGCATTTCAATGAGACAAAAATTGGACAATGGGTGATTTTTCAACCCTATTCAGTAACCAGTGGAGTTTTTGGTAGCGCTCATAAAAATTGAAAAGATTTATATTCGAAACGGATGGTGTCAAATATCATCAATATCAATGTATTAATAAAAAAAGGAAAACATCAATGTTTATGATTCAGAGAGGAATGCGGTAGAAGTGCGGTATTGATGACAATTACAGAATAATTAGCACTAATTATATTCAAATATGCTATCCCAAAGATTTTAAGATGAACATACTGTTTACTGTATAGCCTACCACCGTGTACATTTGCAAGAAGGAGAGAGAGAGAGAGAGAGAGAGAGAGAGAGAGAGAGAGAGAGAGAGAGAGAGAGAGAGAGAGAGAGATTTACATATACCACTGCTATTCGTTGAGAGAGAGAATATAAAGTTGCCATTCGTCATATCTCCAAGCAAGCATCAGGAGTGGAGAGGCGAGTCAGAATCAACAGCCACCTAACCATAAATTAAACATACATATGTAAGTACGTGCAAGAACGAAAAGGAGAATGCGATGAGGGGCGGGTGGGTTGGGGGTTTTATATATGGTGGGGGCGGTTTCACGTATCCAACCCAAACTGTCATGACATATCGGTAAATGTACCCATCCCTCAAAACCACAGGTTCTCAACAGAGGTCCACATGGACCCTAGGGGTCCAAGCAATATTTTTGGAGGTCCACAGGCAAAACATAACAAATTGGGGGTCCACAGTGATATTTTGGTGGTCCATGATGAAAACCAACTCATGATGGTTTTTATTATTAAAAATTTAATTTCTACTGCTATTTTGGCTGGATGATTCTACAAGGTCAAGAAAGAATTGGCAGCTGCCTTCCTAAATCGGTTGGACTATAATCTCCTCAGGGAATTTATTCCAGAAATACTTCCATCTGTTGAATCCTCCTATATTTGACCCGAAGAAATAAGGCCACTGAAATCTTAAATGTTAGGGGAAAGTCATCCTTTTCGACCAAAAACAATCTGACCAAGCTTCAAGTTAATCCTCTGCCCTAATTAAGACCTTGGTGCTAATGAGAAACCCCTATCGATAAAGGGTACTGACCCAGGGCGCTAGGAATATTGCCACTGGGAAAATTGCCACTGGGTCAATTGCCACCAGGAATATTGCCACTGGGAATATTGCCCATCTAGGAATATTGCCACCCGGAAAATCGCCACCATATTTTTTTGGTTTAAAACAAACAAACAGACCTACAACTTTATTACCTTATATCACCGACTTTTACTATCAGTTTTCCATTCAAGATTTTCCTTGTTATCTGTTATTGTTTTGAAAACTGTTTACCTCTTAATATTTTTAGATAGGTTTCCAAACTACCATTATTTAGGAAATTTTTAAGTTGTTTATAAACAAAAATATCACAATAACGAATTTTAGTATTTAGAGTTTAGTATTTCTGGAAACTTCAACCCACAATGGTGTCCATCATTAAGAGTGAACGTGGGAACGATATGCTTGTTGATGAGCTACAGTTCATGTACCATAAACATGGAACAAATAAGGACGGTACAATTATATACTGGGTGTGTAGTCAACGAAAGAAGAGAAACTGCAAGGCTAGACTACATACAAAAAAAATATCGGACAACGACTTTGAAGTTTTGCAACATATAAACGAACATACACACTCGTCAACGATAGATCGTGTAGATGCCAAAGTTGCGCATGAATCGTTAAAAGAAAAAGTGAAAACGTCTCATCAGTCAAGTCGCGTCCTGGTAGCTCAAGCTACTGCGTCTCTCGATGAATCTGTCCTATCTCAAATGCCCAATACAAGTCACATAAGCAGGAATATTAGGAAGTGGAGACAAAAACTTTCAAATTTTCCTTCCGTTCCATGTGGAGGGGCAGGATATTCGATACCACTAGAATTTACAGTCATAGACGACGGGAAAACTTTCCTTCAATATGATTCAGGTATCGATGATGTGGATCGCATATTGATGTTTGCATCTGATGCTGGGCTACAATATTTAAAACGTTTTAAGAATTGGGCAATTGACGGTACATTTAAAGTTGCTCCGGAATTTTATTATCAACTTTTAACCGTTCATGTACAGCAAGATAAAACTGAGTATACCACGTGTCTTTGCTCTTTTACCTAACAAGACCGAGGTAACATATAGAAGAGTTTTTGAAAAATTGAGTGAATTTTTAGGTGGTGAAGAAACCGAAAATATTACAATTGATTTTGAAAAGGCTCGTTTTAATGGCATAAAGGCGGCTCCCCAGACATTTTTCTTAAAGGGTGTTTCTTCTATTTCTCTCAATCGCTTTATAGAAAGATAGTTGAATTGGGTTTTAAACAATAATACCACAACAACAATGAATTCTCTTTAAAAATGAGATTTTCTGCCCTGGCCTTTGTGCCAACTCAAGATGTTATTTGGGTTTTCGAAGAACTGTCAGCGGATGATGCCATACTGCAGAAATTTCTCGCTTATTTCGAATTTACATACATAGGAATTGAGAGAGGGACAAGGCATAACAGACGAACAGTTACAGGTACATTTCCACTAAGTTTCTGGAATGTTTATAGCCGTGTAGTCAACTCTTTACCACGAACAAATAACAACATAGAGGCGTTTCATAATTCGCTTAATAAATCAGTAGGTAATGCCCACCCCAATATCTAGCGGCTGATTGACGCACTTAAGATGAAGAACGCTTAGCAACAATTAAGAGAATCCATTTTGAACGAGGGGACTCACTTCCTGACAAAAAAAAAGTACCAATATTTAAACGCCAAAATAAAGAACACTCTATTGAAATACAGCACTTAATGATAAAATTAGATATTTACGTTCAATTGCATATAATATGCATGTTTTTTTAATAAACAAGTTCTGTTTTTATTTATGTACTCTATTTTTTTATGTAATTTTTTAAAAGTGTTGGAAATAAACAAGTTCTGTTCTGTATTCTTTCTCCTATATATTTCCTTAATGTAATTTTAAGTGATATAATATTCCTAAAACTATAATAAAAAGTAAATAATTTGCTGTAATGTAATCTTTATTCCATATCGTAATTCTAAGTGATTTAAAGTTCATAAAACTATATTTAATGATAAAAATCAATTTTTCATAGTGGCAATTTTCCGGGTGGCAATATTCCTAGGTGGGCAATATTCCCAGTGGCCATATTCCCGGAGGCAATTGACTCAGTGGCAATTTTCCCAGTGGCAATATTCCGCGCACGCTGACCCAGGACCGCTAATCTATGATTATAGGTGGCCGTGACCATTATTGGTCATTTCAAACAATAATTATTAAGTAAAAAAGGACAAATATCACAATAAATTGAATATATACATATACATATACATACATTTATAATATATATATACATATACATATACATATACATATACATATACATATACATATACATATATAAATATATATATACATACATACATACATACATACATACATACATACATACATACATACATACATACATACATACATATATATATATATATATATATATATATATATATATATATATATATATATATATATATATATATATATATATATATATATATATATATATATATAAGTATATGGTAAATTGACCTGCTGAGTCAAGAGTGAGGAAAAATTTTTTGCGGTGAGACAATAAGGATTACTGTGCCCAGGTGTTTAAGTGCCCTATGTCTATTCCTGTGGATCAACTATAGGGAAATTCATTAAAAAGGGAATTCACCCAAGCAGTTGACTTTAGTCTAACATTGAACTCCATCGTGGAAAGGTATCTATACTAGGAACTTCTTAATATCTCTATATTATGAAGTTCCTAGTATTGATATTCTATCGTATTTTTTTTTATTTCCGCATTTCGATAACGAAAAAATCCCTTCCCAGTATAAAAGTATAAAAAGACTGGAGAGAAAAATGGCAAATTTTTCCCGTTTTGATACAAATTTTAAATATCAATTCATGTTGTCAATTATCTGAATATAATTATCAGCTTTGAGGAAGTAAAAAATGTCAATGGTGACCCTAATGATAATAGAGAATGATTTGTATACTTTTTTTTTTAATCATTCATGTTATTTTAACAATAACATTTCGGTGCTACTATACTGTAGTGTGAGGTCTACCGCCATATGTCGCCTACCCAGGTGGAGGGTGAGGTCTACCGCATGACCATCGAACATGTGAACTGCCCAAATCCATCAAAAACGTGACCTGTCCACGTGATCTGCCCATATAAAAGTCAGCAAATGGATACTCCAACTCTGTTCTCACTCAGATCCCACTGAGAGAGGACCTTCACTTCTGCTCCTGCCTGCTGACTGCCGACATCTTCTGCCGCCGTTACTGGCTGTTGCCTGCTCCCTCTTCACTTGGCTGATACATTCAGCCTCCTGAAGAGACCGCCGCCACCGCCGCCGCCACTCCCGCCGATAAATCGCCGATTTCGCCGACGTTTTTCGCCGAATTCGTCGCAGATTTTCGCCGTTTTTTCGACGATTTTTGTTGCAGTTCTTGCTGTTCTGACAAGGGCCTTGCCCCTGAATTGGCTGTAATCAGCCCCCTCATATAAGGGAAACTAAATTGACAATATAGGCTAAGCTTTGCCTCTACCTACATAATTTTAACTTACTTATAGATCCTCCTGTGGAAAATCTGGTAGCCGTTGTGGTCTTAAAACTCCAGTAGAAGCAGGGCCAAAGGGTCAAAAACTCCCACTCTCGCTGTCTGTGGCAAGTGGCATAGGGCTGTTAGGCTTGGCGCCTATAAGCCAAGTTGTTTGCTAAATAATAGGTATTTATTCTTGGTAACTGGCGAAATAAGCCAGTATTCAAATAGGGTCAGGAATCAGCTCAAATAAAAACTTTTAGGATTCCACTGAATTCTGCTTATTACCCCCAACCTCCCTACCTGCAGGAATAGACTGCTGGGCCGTCTTAGTGCGTGAACGCAGTAAGAAGGCTCCCCAACAGCTATTTGTGCAGGCTAGTACTTAGCTAAAAAGAGTTAGTTTCAGCACTGCTCTAGCAATAGGTTAGTTAGCATATCCCCCATATAACTAACGAAATTGTGTTTCCTTTTTCAGATTCTGTATTTCATTCTTATAACTCCTACTATAACTTTGTTTGGGGCCCTAGGGCTTAAAGGGTTGGACAACCCCACCAGGCACACTGTCTGTCTGTCTCTGTATGATCTCTGATCATCTACTCACCCTTCTTCAAATCAAGGACTTATCTTGGAGATCAGCAAATGACCTTTATGAAATTGTGCTAGAAGCCCTGGGAACTGGTGAAATAGAGATAGACCCCGACCTGCAACCCTGTCTAACCGAACTGGAAAAGGAAGCCAAACAGGAACTGATGAACGAGGAACGAAAACGAATGGACCAGGACCAGGACCAAACAAACCGCAAGAGGACCAACGCTGACAACGACTCTGATGGAGAAGGAAACCTACCTTGGCAGGAAGTAAGGAGAAAGAAGAAACTTCCTAGAAGGAGCCAACCAGGGAATGATGTGCCTACCCAGCAAGGAAACCTCACCGTAGGAAGCAGCAACCAGCCTGCTAGAGAAAATAAGACCTATTTCTTCAGGGTCTTAGCTGCAAACCCATCAGAGGCCTTCAAGGCTATTGCTACCTTTGAAAGCAAACATAAAAACATACAAATGATTGCCAAACCAAACAGGCAAGGACAGTGGACCATATCCACCAGGGACACAAGAGCCCTGATAACCTTACGGAGCACCTCAGACAATAAGCTATTAGAGCTTAAAGAAGAGGAAAAATTAAAAAAAGCAGTTGTGGTTGGCTACCTAACTGACATGATGGAAAGCCAGCTATTAAGATTAACCAACATCACTGCAGCAGAACGCATGAAGAACAAGGCAGGCTTCCTTACCAAAGCCATACTAGTGACATTTAAGGGTCCACACCCACGAAGAGTTGATCTAGGCATCTTCGGCAGCTTCAGGGTCAACAAGTATTACCCTGATCCCCTCAGATGTTACAACTGCCAGAAGTATGGGCATCACAAGGACCAATGCCAACCAAAGGTCCCAACCTGTGCTGTCTGCAGCCTTAAGCACCCCACACAGGAGTGCATTGACAAGAAGGCTGCTGGAATACCCACTGTGAAAAAGTGCTCTAATTGCAAGAAAGGGCATACTGCAATGGCCTGGGGATGCCCTGAAAGGGTAGCAAGGGTAATTGCTGCCCTCCCCAAAGACAAAAGGGACCCATCAAGAGGAAGAGCGGCCCCCAAACCTCTACCCAGGAGGAGATTCTACACCCAGGAGGAGCTAAGCAGGCACTCCAACTCCAGAACCAGAACCATATCAGTATCAAAACCCAGAGCCAGATCTACCTCCAGGGCTCCAACTGAAGGACCAAAACCACTGCCCAGGACCATCTTCATAAAGACCACGGTCCTAAAGGATAAATTGACTGAACTAGTCACACAGGCCGTGACTGGAAAAATCAATGCTGAGACAATTGCAACCAGCATTGAACAAGTCCAAAATGACTTGCTCTCCAAGAATAAGTCCTCCCAATCCCCCTCTCTTGCTATCCAGGAGATCACTTCTCACTCCTCACCAACCACACCTACCATTCCATCACCTCAATCACCCGTACCTTCCACATCCTCTACTTCAGTCCCCGCACCTATCATACCACTCACCCCATCCATCATCCCATCATCCACACTCACCCCATCCACCTCATCCACTTCATCCTCCGAGGTCAAGGCAATTGCCTTTGCCCCTAGGGACCCAAGACAGTACTCTTCAACCTACACCATGGAGTAAGAGTTCTGAACTGGAACTCAGCCGGTGTTAGATCAAAGATCTCCTCCCTAATTGCAGTATGCAAAACTGAGAATGTAGATGTCATCCTGCTACAAGAAACCAATCTTCCAGCAGGAAAGAAACTAAAAATCCCAGGTTACAATGCCTACATCGCACCACAGATAGGCACAGACAGAGGCCTAGCTACATTAGTTAAAACTAGCATACCAACAGCAAGGTTACACAACCCTATTCCCTGTGGCACCAACATAGAGACACTAGCAGTAACAATAACATTACTGAATCAAAAAATAGACATATACAACATATACAGAAAATTACATAGGGAGGATACAGGAGAGTTACAACTAACTCAACTCTTTGCTCACACAGAAAGAACACCAACAATTATCTGCGGGGATTTTAATGCACATCACCCCATACTATCATCCCCATCAATGACAAACCCCTCAGGGGAACACATAGCTTTGGCCCTGGATGAATTTGAAGGAGTCTCCCTCCTAAACACAGGGCAACCTACACACATAAGAGGTGGTAGACTGGATCTGACTTTTGCCACAACAGCCATTAGACATCTAACCAAGTGGCAAGTACACTCGACCCTGATAAGTGATCACTTTGCCACAGTGACAGAATTGGACTTGCAACAACTACCTCCAATCCCACCACCCCCACCAAGATGGAACCAGGACCTAGCAGACTGGGTCTGCTTTCAAACAACCATAGAGGAATGGGCAATCAGCTACGTTCCTCCAGAGGACATAGATCAACTAGAAAAAGACCTAGTTGAGGCCTTTCACAATGCAGCCAACAGAGCTATGCCACTAAAAACAACACAAGGTAGTTACACTTACAAAGACTCCTGGTACTACTGCCCAGAAGTCAGAAGACTAAAAACCAGACTAAACAGAGTCACAAAAATATACAGAAGAAGATCCACAGTAGAAAACAGAGAGCTACTACAAACAGTCAGAACTGAAACAAATGAAAGAATCCATGAAATCAGAATTGAAAAATGGATGGAATGGTGTTCAAGCCTGTCAGGATACACCACTCTAACTCAGCTTTGGAAATGGCTAGGCAGAGTAGCCGGAAAAAAGAGAAAGACACCAATTGCCACACACCCACACCCACATGAGGAGGCTGAAAGAATTGCAACATCCTTTGCAAACAGAACTCTGTCAATCAATCTCTCCCCCGAAACCAGAATGCAACAAGAGCAACTGGCGCCATCCAGATGGGAAGAGATCAACACAGCCTGCCTTCAGCAGGATGACACAGACACCCCATACACAGTTGAGGAGCTAAGAGCAGTACAAAAGACAGGGAAAGACACTGCACCTGGAGCTGACAAAATCACCTACACAATGATCAAACACATGGGTCCAGCAGGAGAAACTGCGTTCCTAAGATTACTAAACAAAACACACCTAGAGCACATAAGGCCTCAAACCTGGAGACAACAAGATACACAGCCAATCCCCAAGCCAAAGGATCCAACAAATCCTAGGCCAATAGCCTTGGTATCCTGTATAGAAAAAACAGGAGAAAAAATGGTCTTAAACAGATTAAAGTACAAAATTGGCCACCTAAACAAGCAGCTATATGCATATCAGGAGGGAATTGGAACCTCTGAATGCATCACAGATGTATTAAGCTGCATAAATCAGAACAAGGCAACAATAGTCTTCATAGACTTTGAAAAAGCCTTCGAGCTTGCAAGCCCAGTTGCAGTGCTGCAATCAGTAGCTAAAAAAGGAGTCAAAGGACACCTACTAGCATGGACTAAAAACTACATGCTAGGAAGGCAAGCCAGAGTCAAATTTCAAGGAGTGATATCCACATATCATGAATTGGAAAATGGTACGCCACAAGGAGGAATTCTAAGCCCCCTCCTTTTCAACATCCTCATGGAAAATATAGCCTCACTTCAGCTACCTGAAGGAGTTAATATATTTATCTATGCAGATGATGTATGTGTAATAGCTCGAGGGCCAGTCAGGACAATAAAAATGCAAAGAGCACTCAATTCCATCAGCCACAAATCCAATGAGCTTGGACTAAAAATTAACATTGCCAAAACAAAAGCAATGACAATCAAAGCCCCAAACCCGGTACAACCACTCACAATAGGAATGGAACCCCTAGAATGGGTGGACCGATACACATACCTCGGGGTAATAATAGACAAACAGCTCACTTTCAAGCAAGAGATAAAATATCTCAAGGAAAGAACAAATGCCAGAAATACAGCTATGAGATATATGTGCAGGCTCAAGGATGGAGCAAAAGAACACGTCCAAAAGAAATATTATCTAGCCTGTTCCAGATCACTAGTAGACTATGCCGCCCCAACACTCCTGGGACTAACAGATCTACAAAAAAGCACAATTGAAGTGATTCAAAACAATGCCATGAGGCTCATGTTGGGAGCCCCAATGTGGACAAGACTTTGCAACCTAAGGTTGGAAACCGGACTACCAACCCTCGAAGACAGAATTGCACTAAGAAATGCAAGCATAGTTGCAAAGATGTTCCTGTCAGACAGAGACTCAATCACCAAAAGACGAGTAAGAGAGGAACTATCCAAACATCCTGAAGTACAAACCCCAAATTCTTATGGCAAAGACCATAGCGATAGCATCAAAAGACTTGGCCTTACAGAAACAATCCTACAATTAAAACCTGACACAGCACAAAGTACTATACACATTCCACCATGGAAAAAACAAGTTGCTAAATTAAACTACACCAAACTCCCAAGGGCAAAAGAAAACTGCACAATAGAAGAACTTAGAAACGCAGCAGAAGCAGCTATAACCTCTGTAGAAACAACAGGGGCACAGATCTACTATACTGATGGTACAGTAGATCCTGGAACCCAAACAGCAGGAGCGGCAGTTCACTCCTGCAAGTTCACAGCTTGCTGGAGAACATCCAATAATGTCTCCACCCTGCAGACAGAGCTTGTCGCAATACAGCAAGCATTAAAATACTCTATTGAAAATGAGGAAGGACCAGTAGTCATCCATACTGATTCACGATCCTCAGTGCAGGCCCTACAGCAGGACAAAAACAAAGAAAACAAATCCCTGATAGCGGACATTAAAATCCTCTTACATCAACATAATGAAAGAAACAGACTAGTAACTATAAACTGGATCCCCAGTCACATCGGGATACCAGGGAATGAAAAGGCTGATGAGCTAGCCAAAAGCACCAAACACATTCACAATGTACAGGTGCACATACAGCCTGCACTGCAACAAATCAAAAGCAAAATAAAGACACAGCTCAAGAACAACCTAATCAAGGAACTACATATGAGGATAGAGAATGGCTCTCCCTCTGCAACATGGTACAAATGGGCATCGGAACTAGAACCCCCTCCCATAGACAGATACACCCCAAGAAAACTGGCAGTATGTATACACAGACTCCGGCTGGGTTACAAAGCAAACTGGGAACTCCTAGATGACATCCAGAGAAGGTGTGAACACTGTGATGTCATACCACAACAAGCTCTCCTGCATTATCTACTAGAATGCAGAGAAACAGCACAGCTACGAGGTGATCTACTTGTAGACACCAACACACCACATGCCATGAAAGAGGCAGCCACACTGGCAAAAGCAATTGTCGAAAGCATAGACACACATGCACAGTTGCTTTCAACACTACCTCCACCAAGGTAAGACCTCCTCATTCCATGCACCATCTCATCCCCTCATTGTAAGGCTCTATTCACATCACCCCCTTTCACTTCTTAACTAATCTACCACTAAAAATCTCTCTGCAGGGACCCTAGGGAGTAAAGGGTTGGACAACCCCACCTGCACAATTTTTCTCTAATCTTCAAAAGCCTTACACCCCCACTTTTCAAACTACCACTATCCGAGAAATGATGGCCCTCTACCACTACCACCATCATCCTTACCCTATCCACATCTTTTTCTACTACTAAAAACCTTTCAAATTTCCATTAATGCAACTACCTTAAAAATTTTTACAGATCACCTACGGGCCAACCAAGGGAAAGGCCCGTGCCAACAACAAGTGTTGGCTTTAATACCCCAACAACAACAACTACTCCAACTCTACGGGCCAACCAAGGGAAAGGCCCGTGCCAACAACAAGTGTTGGCTTTAATACTCCAACAACAACTACTCCAACACTCTCCTCTCAGCTGCGCTAGCGAGAGGTTATAAGGTGAGACTCTCGGTGAGTCTCCCGCTTGCGTGTTCGCTGTAGGCGTAGCAGTGTAACTTTGTTCCTTATACCACTCGTAATTGTGCCCCCTTTACTTAGTGTACAGAATAACAACTGTTAATTTTGCCAGTATGGCGGACTTTGGGGAGGATTCCCTATCCTCCCAGCTGGACGATCCGCCGCATGACTCCCCCCCCCCCGACCCCTCGGATCCCGTAGACGACTCAGCCAACCCCTCCCATACCTCCCGGCCGCCCACCCCCCACCCCATTTCCTTCCTCGACGACGACGAGAGCGACGGCGGCGCGAACTCTACGGGCCTTTCACTACATCTTTCAGAGATCGAGGTTTGTAATAGTAATTCTTTTATGTCCCATGCCTGTCATGGGGCTCAGTCCAGAGTATCCACACCCCTTAAGGGTGTTAGTACCATGAGTAATGTTGCAGTTTCTCCCCCTAAAAGTGACCAGACCCCAGTAGAACCTCCCTATAACAGAGAATTAATTATTAAATCCCCCAGTCAAGAACCCCCAGAAATCAATGCTAATATCAGTGTCAGTAGCCTTAGTAGTAATTTTTGTGTCAGTAGTGATAGCAACAGCAGTTGCAGCAGCCCCAGTGATTCACAGGTATCCAGGACAAACAGAGAAACAATAAACAGTGCCCCAGGGAAAAGATCGACAAGTAAAATCAGTGTTAGTGATTATGACAGTGAATAGAAATGAAAGTGAAGATAGAAATGAAAGTGGAAGTGAAGGTGATAGTGAGGATAGAAGTGAGAGTGAAAGTGAAAGTGGCAGTGACAGTGTTTCAAGCATAAGCAGAAATGAAAGTGACCATGAATGTGAAGAGGGAAGTGCCCTCATTGACAGTGCCAGTGGTAATACCACTAACAAATGTGGTGCCAATAGTGTTAGGCAAAGCAGCTTCACTGCAGCCGTCATTAGGCACAATAACAGTGAGAAGAAAAGTGACACAAGTGTCAGTAAAAGTGAAGGTAAGAACAGTGCTGATAACAGCACAGTGAAGCGCCCAAAGACCGACAGTGACAGTGCCAGTACCGGTGCCAGTGCCAGTACTAAAAGTACAGACAACAGTGCCATAGGAAGCAGCTCCACTGCAACCAACACTAGACATAATAATAATAATAGAGGAAAGGAAAGTAAGACAAAAGTCAATGGATGTGAAAGTGGAAACAGTGTGGAAGGAAGCACAGCGGTGTATACCAATACCAAGTCCAACAGTGCCAGTGCCAGTGTCAGTGCCAGTGGTGAGGGAGCGGGCCACAGCGTTGCCAATAACGAAATAATAGAAAACAGAGTGACAGCCAGTGAAAATGAGATAGAGAGAACAGGAAATGTGTCGGAAGAGGACCTCTTTGCCTCCCAAGAAGGGAGCCAGAACCACACAGAGGGCTTTATAACTCAGACTAAGAGGAACAAAAGGGTTAAACCTAAACCCAACACTGAAAACAGGGCATCCTTCCGGGTCAGAACAACCCCGGAAAAAGAGGCATATATATATGTACGGGAAGTTGAGGATAAACACCCCCAAATAAGTATTTCAGTCAGGGAGTACAACAGAACAGACCTCGTAGTTTCCCCCCTCAATGAGGAGGCTGAAAATATCCTCCGAGGGGAGCCAGATTTTGAAGAAATCTGGAAGAGAGATCATCACTCAATCAAAGTGCTGCAAGGATTCCCCCCGGCACTGGGAGAAGAAATTATCCAGAAGCACCCAAAAATTGTTAGAACCCAGAGATTCAAAAAAAAAAGCAAAAGAACCAGCCTACAAAGTCAAATGCTGGGTCCGGGAAGATACCCCAGAGTGGCTCGATTTAGGCAAGTGGGGTACTTTCCGCCTAGTGCCTTACATACCAGAGCCAACCAGGTGCTTCAAGTGCCAAAAATTCGGGCACCCCGAAAGGCTATGTAGGTCCCGGCACATTATCTGCGGAGCCTGCTCTGGTCCCCACGACTCGAACGAGTGCATAGAAAAACTGAGGAGGAAGCAGACAGTTATACCCAAGTGCCCAAGCTGCAAATATGACCACCATGCTTGGAATGGCAGGTGTCCAGCCAGGCTGCACGCAGTCGACCGAGTAAGGGGAAAAATAACGGGGATTACTCCCCCCCCCTAGAACCCAAAGGCACCCTAGAGCCTCCAACGCCCCTAGGGCCCCCCAACCACGAAACTCCCCTCAGGAGCTTCGACCCCAAGAAGTGGCACCCCCTCTGGCACCCGGCACAGCCCCTCACAACGAAGCACCCCAGCCCTCTTACGCGGCTGTGACAGCCACTGTGTCCGTTAGCAAGGATCCCAGACCAAGAATTTCTCCACCAGTGCCCCATCCCCCCCTCAGGGAGACAGCAGCCCCGTCAATTCCCCCCCCCCCCACCGAAGTGAGCCCTATCCCGGTCATTCCCCCCCCCCCCGTGGCCCACCCGGTCCCCCCCCCAACCGCCTCTGAGCAGCCTGGTACGTCAGTAAATCCTCCAACCCCTAGGGAACCTTCAGTTCCGGTGAACCCCCCCCCCTGGGATGCCCCCCCCCCCCCGGTTATTGTCCCTTCCCAAATTCCAACCAGGACAGTGCAAGATATACCCCCCCTCCTCCCTCTCTGGAGAGCTCTCCCCCCTCCTCCAATCGAGAGCCAGCACCGGCACGGGATAATTTTCCAACACCCTCCGATCTTGACCCTGCCCCTGCCCACCAAGCAGTGGAATGTGCAGACACACCCGCAGCGCTAGCAAACGACTTAAGCAGTGGGGCTTGGGTAATGCTTGTTAAACCGATTGTCAACACGTTCTTAAACAATTACTTAAACAAATCCGCGCAGGAAATTTGCAACATCGCACAGACAATCTTTCCACAGTACTATAACGAAATGCTTCAAACACTCATTCTAGTTAGCTGGAAACCAGCTAGCGACTTCCTAAGGTCCCTGTTCTGCAACCCCACCATTTAATTCGCGGATACAACATTTACACAGGCGCCACAACCAACACAGGACATCTTAACCTTCCTTTCCTGGAACATTTGCGGCATCAGACAGAAATACGCCTTCCTGCAGGCTCAGACACATATACAAAGACAGACATTATTCTATTACTGGAAACAATACTTACCGAACAGCAAACCTTTTCCTTTAAAGGATACAAAACATACAGAGCACACCAGACAGACACTACACGGGGTTTAATGACACTAGTTAAGAACACAATACCTTCCAGAACCATTGATAACATCGACTGCCACGAGGCGGAGACACTCAGTATTGAAATCACTTAAGCCAACACAACACTCAACATCCATAACATATACAAATCACCACATAAAAACATCGATGCCACACTCCTTTTCGCAGCCGCAGATACAGATACCTCGGTTATTGCCGGCGATTTCAACGCACACCACGCCTTTTTAAACTCCACGCAGAGAGTGAACCCTACAGGCGCCCACCTAGCTAACCTGTTAGACGACTTCCCCACAGTCAAATTGCTCAATGACATAAGTTATGCCACCCACAGAGACGGAGGCCGTCTCGATCTTACCCTCGTATCCGCCAACTTAGTCCGAGGCTCTTCCTGGGGCCTGCACCCCGTCCTCACCAGTGACCACTTTGGCATCCTGTTTTCTGTCCAGTTGGAGAAACTTCCACCTCCCCCTCCACCCCCGTGTAGGTGGAACCCAGATCTTGCCAAGTGGGACCTGTTTGCACACCACATGACGGACTGGGCCAACAGTTACGAGCCAGAACCCACGGAAAGTATTGATCACCTCCAGGACCTATTCGTATCCGAGCTCCATAAGGCGGCAAATGGTTCTATGCCCCTCAGGAAAGCCCCTAGATCAAATCACAAGGACGCCTGGTATTACAACCCATGGATTAGGGAAATGAACAAGAGAGTCAACAGAGTCCGCAAACTCTTTCGGCGCCATCGTACCGACGAGCTATATAGAACCCTCATCCATGTCACAGACCATGCGGTGGCAGTGTCCACTGAGGTCAAACAACAGAAGTGGCTAGAG
The DNA here is from genome assembly GCF_036898095.1 of Palaemon carinicauda. Classification (NCBI taxonomy): domain Eukaryota; kingdom Metazoa; phylum Arthropoda; class Malacostraca; order Decapoda; family Palaemonidae; genus Palaemon; species Palaemon carinicauda. The sequence continues at coordinate 6,884 of NW_027171775.1, read as the reverse complement.
TGGTGCTCGGAGGTGAACGGTTTCACTTCTCTGAGGAGGATCTGGAGGTTCTTCAACAAAGTCGTTGGGAAAACCCGTACCAATAGGACAGCCCATCCAGATCCTCCTGGCGAGGCCAATAGAATAGCGCAGGAGTTTGCGGACCGTGCTAAGTCGACCAACCTTCCCCTTTCTACCAGGCGAAGGCAGGAGGAACTCCTCCCAATTAGGACTACAATGGTTAATGCGGCGTGTGGCATCGGTGACAGCACTGACTCCCCTTTCACGAAAGAGGAACTAGAGAGGGCCCTTGCCAAAACAAAAAACACCGCGCCAGGCATCGACGGCATTACGTACAGTATGCTAAGCCACATGGGGGCTCCAGCACAGGCCTTCTACCTTCGTCTTATTAACAAGACGTATAGTGATAGATGTAGACCAATCACCTGGAGCCAACAGAACATTCAACCAATCCCCAAACCACAAGAAGAAAACTCATACCGGCCTATTGCCCTGATCAGCTGCACTGAGAAGGTTGCGGAGAGGATGGTCCTCAACCGGCTCAAGTGGAAAGTCGGTAAGCTGCATCCCAGGCTATATGGGTTTACAGAAGGTATTGGGACACACGAATGCATCGTCGATGTCCTGGCCACCGTCAATAACGGGAAAGCCTTGATCACCTTTATCGATCTGGAAAAGGCTTATGAACTAGCCAACGCCAGCGCTATCCTCTTCTCCCTGGTAGAAAAGCGGGTCAGGGGTCATCTCCTATCGTGGGTGAAACAATACCTCCATAACAAAGAAGCCAGAGTATCGTTCCAAGGGGCTACATCGCCCTTTCTTCCCTTGGAAAATGGCACACCACAGGGAGGAATTCTCAGTCCCTTCCTCTTCAACCTCCTCATCGAAAACCTCCTCAACCTGGACCTGCCTAGGGGCATAGAAATGTTCATCTATGCGGATGACATTTGTATTGTCTGCCCCTACTTTGTACAAAACAGGACCAGAGCGATGCAGAGCGCCCTAGACATAATTAGTGGGGGGTGCAGGGAGCTGGGCCTTAAGATCAACTCGGCAAAAACCAAGGCCATGGCGGTTAAGCATGATTTCGACCCCCCCAGACTAATCATTAACAACACTCCCATCGAGTGGGTTAACGATTATAGGTACCTCGGGATCATTATAAACCGTCACCTATCACCCGCAAGCCAGGTCAAGTACCTCAAACATAGGATTTCAACTCGTTTTGCAGCCATGAAAAGGATCACCTCCCTAAGTAAGGGGGCCTCCCACCTGCTACTCAGAAGGTTCCACGTGCAGGCTATTGCCTCGCAGGTGGAATATGCAGCCCCTTCACTGACAGGCCTGCAGACCGGGTTACTTTCCTCCCTGGAGGTCATCCAAAACAACTGTATGAGACTTATTACAGGTGCCCCTATGTGGACTAGGCTACAACTACTGCATGCCGAGACCGGCCTAATACCATTAGCCAACAGAATTGATATCAGGCTCTGCTCCACTGTGTGCAAGACCATCAAAGCGGGTAGGGCATCTCCCCTCAGCAACAAACTGAGAGGTTTGTTAGACCTGCATGAAGACCTAGACCCCCCCCCCCTCATATGCGGGGCGGATCCTGCAAGCGATCAGGAGGATGGGAGCGCAGCAGGTTGTCTCGGCTCTGAGGGTGGACAGCGTTCATGATCTGTACATCCCTCCAGCCCCATGGGTCTCTGACCCAATTTCCACCAATTTCACTATCCTCCCCTCCACCAAAGCATTATGCCCTCCCCAAATACTGCTACAAGCGGCCAACCAAGCAGTAAGGCAAACTTGGGCCAATAACAATTACTTCACAGACGGGTCGGTGGACCGGAGCATACCCGCTACGGGTGCCGCCGTCGTCTCAAATAACTATGTTGCCAACTGGAGGTTATCAGATCATGCCTCCACCCTCCAAACTGAGCTCGTGGCCATAGCCAAGGCACTTGCTGACTCCCTGAGTAAGCAAGGAGACACTACCATCCATACCGACTCCAAAGGGGCGATACAGGCCATTTCCAACAATAAATTGCAAGAGAACGTGCGTTTGCTCTCTACCATCAGAGCTACAGCACAGATCCATGCTCAGAGGGGTCGCAAAATCACCCTCAACTGGATCCCTAGTCATGTGGGGTTCAGGGGAATGAGGCTGCAGACAGGTTAGCAAATGAAGCACTGAAGTGCACCTCCATAGGGGTAAGCCTCAGTAAATCTGTTAAACAAATTAAAAATCTACTAATCCAAAATTGTCTTTCCAGAGTTAGGTCTGATGTACGTGACGTAGCCTTGGGAGGTTCCATGACTGCCAGGTGGTACACGCAGGTAACTGGTATGGACCCACATGGCATCACAAGGGACACCAATAGGAGACTAGCCGTCATAATTCATCGGCTCAGACTGGGCTATAAATGCTGCTGGCAAATCATCGGTGACGAAGAACGCCCTTGCCAGCACTGCGAAACACAACCAGCCGGGGACCCCTTGGACCACTATCTCCTCCACTGTCCCAGCACTGCGCTCCTTCGTCAAGACCTACCCATCCATCCACCGATTACAGCAGAAGCAGTAACCAAGAACATCTTAGAAAACATCCCTGCATACACAGCTTATCTCTCATCGTACCCGCCGCCTAGGTGATTTATCACCCCTGGCCTCATGTAACACTGTCTAATGTAACTTTTTTTTTTTTTTCAGGGGATACTGTATGCCCCAGAAGTTTTCTACCTCCCACTCAATACCTTTACCCTCCTTCCCGTGACCTCCTACTCCCACGGGACTTGCTACTATACCTCTTTCCCTACGACTAGAGAACTTTCCGCTCGTGGCTCCAGGGGCCGGTCCCCCTACAAGTAGAACAAGAGACACCTAGTTGCAGCAACCATACTTTGCCTCCCCATCCAGAGCAGCCCAACTCTGACCCTCGGCAGTTATACGGGAATGTATAAGTAAAACAAGGCCCCTGCTTCACAGGAACCATTACAGGCCACGCTCTAGGGGCAGAGCAGCCTGTACTAACCCGTGGGTGCAGACATATTGTCAAGGCCCCGCTGCCAGGAGGGTCAGACCTGCAGGGCTGCGGCCGTGTCCAGGTGGATGACCACTGATCGCCTATCCTGTGCTCACTTAATAAAATAAAGGTTAACCCAGCACATTTATCCCCAAACCACAGACGGGCTGCCTAGGCAAGAGCCCGTGTCTAGTCAAAAGGACTAGGCAATCTAAGAAGAAGAAGAAGATACTCCAACACAGTTCTCACTCAGCTCCCACTGAGAGAGGACCTGCTGCTGCTGCTGCTGCTGACTACTGCCTGCCTTCTCCCTGCTGCTACCTGCTGCTGCCTGCTGCTGCCTCTTCACCCAGCTGTTTCTCAGCTGCTGTGAAGACCGCCGCCACCGCCGCCACCACCGAAATCGCCGATTTTGCCGACGTTTTTCGACGATTTTCGCCGAATTCGTCGCCGATTTTCGCCGTTTTTTCGGCGATTTAGCTGCTGTAGACTGCTGCATTGACAAGGGCCTTGCCCCTGAATAGGCTGTAATCAGCCCCCTGATATAAGGGAATCAATATTGACTACCCAGAATAAGCTTTGCCTCTCCCTACATAACCTTCCTTAACTAACAGATCCTCCTGTGGAAAATCTGGTAGCCCATGCGGTCTTAAAACTCCAGTTGAAGCAGGGCCAAAGGGTCAAAATCTTCCACTTTCGCCGTCTGTGGCAAGTGGCATAGGGCTGTTAGGCTTGGCGCCTATAAGCCAAGTTGTTAGAGGTTAGAAAATAGTTTAGATCTTTGGTAACTGGCGAAATAAGCCAGCTCTCAGATAGAGATAGGAATTAGCACAAATAAAATTTTAGGATTTTCCTGTGTGTGTTTTTATTCCTAAACCTCCCTACCTGCAGGAGTAGACTGCTGGGCCGTCTTAGTGCGTGAACGCAGTAAGAAGGCTCCCCAACAGCTATTTGTGCAGGGTAGTAAACAGCTAAAAAGAGCCAGTTTCAGCACTGCTCTAATAATAATAGGATAGTCAGTGTTCTACCCATATAACTAACAAAATTGTTTTAATTCCAGATTCTTTATTTCACTTTTTACGACTTCCACTATAACTTTGCTTGGGGCCTTAGGGTTTAAAGGGTTGGACAACCCCACCAGGCACACTGTCTGTCTTTCTGTATGATCTCTGATGATCTACTCACCCTTCTTCAAATCAAGGACTTATCTTGGAGATCAGTAAATGAACTATATGAAATCGTGCTAGAAGCCCTGGGCTCTGGTGAAATAGAGATGAACCCTGACCTGCAACCCTGTCTAACGGAACTGGAAATGGAAGCCGAACAGGAACGGATGAACAAGGAACGAGAACGGATGGAACGTGAACGCATGGAACGAGAACGGATGGACCAGGACCAGGACCAAACAAACCGCAAAAGGACAAACATTGACAACGACTCTGATGGAGAAGGAAACCTACCTTGGCAGGAAGTAAGGAGAAAGAAGAAACTTCCTAGAAGGAACCAACCAAGGAATGATGTGCCTACCCAGCAAGGGAACCTCACCGTAGGAAGCAACAACCAGCCAGCTAGAGAGAATAAGACCTATTTCTTCAGGGTCTTAGCTGGAAACCCATCAGAGGCCTTCAAGGCTATTGCTGCCTTTGAAAATAAACATAAAAATATACAAATGATTGCCAAACCAAACAGGCAAGGACAGTGGACCATATCCACCAGGGACACAAGAGCCCTGATAACCCTACGGAGCACCTCAGACATTAGGCTACTAGAGCTTAAAGAGGAGGAAAAATTAAAAAAAAGCAGTTGTGGTTGGCTACCCAACTGACATGATGGAAAGCCACCTATTAAAATTACCTAACATCACTGCAGCAGAACGCATGCGGAACAAGGCAGGCTTCCTTACCAAAGCCATACTAGTAACATTTAAGGGTCCACACCCACAAAGAGTTGATCTAGGCATCTTCGGCAGCTTCAGGGTCAACAAGTATTACCCTGATCCCCTCAGATGCTACAACTGCCAGAAGTTTGGGCATCACAAGGACCAATGCCAAGCAAAGGTCCCAACCTGTGCAGTCTGCAGCCTTAAGCACCCCACACAGGAGTGCATTGACAAGAAGGCTGCTGGAATACCCACTGTAAAGAAGTGCTCTAATTGCAAGAAAGGGCATACAGCAATGGCCTGGGGATGCCCTGAAAGGGTAGCAAGGGTAATTGCTGCCCTCCCCAAAGACAAAAGGGACCCATCAAGAGGAAGAGCGGCCCCCAAACCTCTACCCGGGAGGAGATTCTACACCCAGGAGGAGCTAAGCAGGCACTCCAACTCCAGAACCAGATCATTGTCAAAACCCAGAGCCAGATCTACCTCCAGGGCTCCAACTGAAGGACCAAAACCACTGCCCAGGACCATCTTCATAAAGACCACGGTCCTAAAGGATAAACTGACTGAACTAGTCACACAGGCCGTGACTGGAAAAATCAATGCTGAGACAATTGCAGCCAGCATTGAACAAGTCCTAAATGACTTGCTCTCCAAGAATAAGTCCTCCCAATCCCCCTCTCTTGCTATCCAGGAGATCACTTCTCACTCCTCACCAACCACACCTACCATTCCATCACCTCAATCACCCGTACCTTCCACATCCTCTACTTCAGTCCCCACACCTATCATACCACTCACCCCATCCATCATCCATCATCCACTCTCACCCCATCCACCTCATTCACTTCATCCTCCGAGGTCAAGGCAGTTGCCTTTGCCCCTAGGGACCCAAGACAGTACTCTTCAACCTACACCATGGAGTAAGAGTTCTGAACTGGAACTCAGCCGGTGTTAGATCAAAGATCTCCTCCCTAATTGCAGTATGCAAAACTGAGAATGTAGATGTCATCCTGCTACAAGAAACCAATCTTCCAGCAGGAAAGAAACTAAAAATCCAGGTTACAATGCCTACATCGCACCACAGATAGGCACAGACAGAGGCCTAGCTACATTAGTTAAAACTAGCATACCAACAACAAGGTTACACAACCCTATTCCCTGTGGCACCAACATAGAGACGCTAGCAGTAACAATAACATTACTGAATCAAAAAAATAGACATATACAACATATACAGAAAATTACATAGGGAGGATACAGGAGAATTACAACTAACTCAACTCTTTGCTCACACAGAAAGAACACCAACAATTATCTGCGGGGATTTTAATGCACATCACCCCATACTATCATCCCCATCAATGACAAACCCCTCAGGGGAACACATAGCTTTGGCCCTGGATGAATTTGAAGGAGTCTCCCTCCTAAACACAGGGCACCCTACACACATAAGAGGTGGTAGACTGGATCTGACTTTTGCCACAACAGCCATTAGACATCTAACCAAGTGGCAAGTACACTCAACCCTGATAAGTGATCACTTTGCCACAGTGACAGAATTGGACTTGCAACAACTACCTCCAATCCCACCACCCCCACCAAGATGGAACCAGGACCTAGCAGACTGGGTCTGCTTTCAAACAACCATAGAGGAATGGGCAGCAAGCTACACTCCCTCAGAGGACATAGATCAGCTAGAAAAAGATCTAGTTGATGCCTTTCACAATGCAGTCAACAGAGCTATGCCCCTGAAAACCACAGGAAGCAACTATACATACAAAGACTCCTGGTACTACTGCCCAGAAATCAGGAGTTTGAAAACCAGACTAAACAGAGTCACAAAAATATACAGAAGAAGGTCAACAGTAGAAAACAGAGAACTACTGCAAACAGTCAAAACAGAAACAAATCAAAGAATCCATGAAATAAGAATTGAAAAATGGATGGAATGGTGCTCAAACCTGTCAGGGTACACAACTC